>NC_136273.1:89048993-89096493 GCF_964187855.1 Myxine glutinosa | reverse complement strand
TTAACAACACTTATTCCCCATGCGCAGTTCTTTACAATGAGCTACGTTTCATTTTTTTCCATGGAGCGGTTTCGGAGATAGAGGTGCAACATTTTTCAGTTTTTCCAAGATGGCGCCTGTACCACGTGACCTATGACGTCATAATTATCATTGAAATATTCTGGAGGAGGAGGCGATCCTATGGTGAAAATTTTATATCCATCACACCAACAGTTGCTGAGGAAAAAAAATTCATGCTGATCAAATGAAGTGTTATACTTGTCAAATTATGACGTCATAACGAAGGCACTGATGACATCATTAACATATCTTATTCCCCATGGGGAGTACTTGACAATGAACCATGTTTCAATGTTTTTGCATGGAGCAGTTTCAGAGATATAGAGGTGCGAAGTTTTCCCAAGATGGTGCCTGTAACCACGTGACCTATGACGTCATAATTATCACTGAAATTCTACAGGTGGAGGCGCTCCTATGGTAAAATTTAGTGTCAATCGGACCAACAGTTTTTGTTGTGTGATAAATACATGGTGATCGCTTACATCCGAGCCTCTTGGTGGTGAAATGGTAAACTTCATAATCCCCGTGCAAATCTGTATATGGGAGTAGGAAGTAATATGGACACCTGGGTAAAAATGGGAATATGGACCCCGAGGAATGAATAGACATAGAAATGTAATTTAGAGTATATATTTGGGAACCTTGGTAACGGGTAATTTTGTAGATACTTAAGGGAGTAACACCACCCTGCCTAACGTGAGTTGGCTCCGGATGACAGCTGCTGGTATTGACTCCTATCCATGGTTACAGGCAGAAGAAGGGAAGCAGAAAGTGAGGTAGATGAAGAAAGCAAGACGTTCTAACAGTGATGGTGGTGAGTATCACTGACTTCAAAACACCCACTACCTTGTGGGGGAGTCTCTTGAGACAAATGCGAGGAGAATGCAACTCTGAAGACAAGCCATAATGGCAGCTCAGCCCGACAGAACATAAAGGAATATGAACCATGTGTGGTGGGCAATGGAAGGGGCAAAGGAAGATGGTGGCAAGAAGAGGGTTTGGAAGAGGATGGAGAAGATCAAGGATAGAGGAGCACAACTGGATACTGGGTTGCTGCACTTGTAGGGGCAGAAGAAGGAAGCAGCAAAGAGAGCAGCGGACAAGGCAACGGATGATATGGAAGTGTATTTGTACAGCAAGTTATATGAGGAGGTGAGAAGATGATCCACAGACTAGCTAGAGATGGGACAAGGATGCATCTCAAAAGATGTGAAGGCTGGAGGGTCGCATCAATGGCTGAAGATGTGGTGGTGCTGCTGATACGATGTCCTCTGCTGGTTCGGGCAGGAATTTGTAATTTGGTCATTGTGCTGGCGATATCTCACCTACTCTTCGTGAAGAATACCCCCGACATCTTTAATGTCCACCAAATAATGCCGGCAGATGGAACTCCCGTGTAATGTCCATCCGAGGGACGGCACTCACACTGATGAATCACCATACCTGTGAAACACTGGGATGACAGTTTATACCTCGGTCGGGATACCTACCCAGGCTAGACACCTTAGAGGTGAGTGTAAGATGCGAAGTGAGGGATGTTGATCAAGGATGAAGAGTGAGAGGTCATGCTGGAAGTATAGGAAGTCCGTTTCAAGAGTTGCTGAACCATGGAGGAACGAGGAGCTGGAGCTCCCAAGATATGTAGAGGGGGAAGTGGAAATAGTGGACATGGAGGTGCGGACAGTGTTGAAGAGGATGAAAAGGGGGACAGTGCCAGGCATTGATGAAATGCGTGTGGTCATGCTGAGGGTAACAGGAGAAATTGGAGTCAGTTGGACAAAGAGGATTTTGACTGCATGTATGATTCCAGAGGTGTGGAGAACTTATATGGAATATCGGAATGGAGACATACAAGTTCTGTGGAAGCACTGAGGCATCACGCTTCCAAGTCATGTCATGAAGCCAGGAGAGCGGATCTTGGATGGGAGGATATAGAGCAGTATGTAGCAGGAGGTAGGCGTATAACAACAAGAGTTCAGGAAGAGAGGAGGGATGATGGGTGAGATGGTTACACTGAGACAGTTGGTCGAGAAGAGATGACGTGTAAGGACATATGGCACGGTACCTGGAGAGATGAGATGGTCATGGTGATGCGATGGATGGGAGTGATGGAAGCAGAAGTTGGGATGGTTGAAAGTGTGAATGAGGAGTCAGCGTATGTAATTTGTAGACAGGATAGTCAGGGTAACATTCAATCTGGGGTCTAGTGGGTATGACGATGTAGATCAATTCATTGGCAATGCTCATCTAGCCCAGAGCAGAGAGAGATTACCATAGTCCTGAAAAGGTTCGAGTTGTTTCCTAAACATCATGAGGAGCATCACCCTCAAGCAGGACCATGGGATGATCCACTTTGGAACTTCGCTGATCACTCTTTCACCTCCAATGCATTACGCGGTGAATTCATTTTTTCTCCGGAGTCTGCGCATCCTCAAGCTCATCTCTCCAGCGGCTCCCACGCTCAGTGTGTTGCCCAAAGGAACAAGGTGAACTCTCCACGCATGTGGTGTGCGATAATCAAACGTACCTGTGTCCACCATTGCAGTTTGTCCTCAATCCGTGCCTTTGGGCACATAGTCTTGTGTACTTGCTAGTGTGTTTTTTTTTTTGTTGTGCATACAAGATCGAGGCTCGTGTAAGAGCTAACATCAATCACAAAAATATAAAAACGGACACACAAAACATACAATAAAGGGAGCGGGAGACAAGATGGAGAGAGAGAGAGGGAAGCACGCTCATCCATCCGTATGTGCTCATATATATCCGTAAATTTTTTTTTTTTTTTAAATTAAAAGGAAACGTGATAATTAGATGGAAACTTGACATATAGGCATATTGTATCAAGGCCCAGCCCCGCAGTGTGCCCTCAGGCAAAGACCCCGAGAAGCCTTCGGTCCCCAAGACCCTGTAATCGCAATCAAGTGCATTACTAACGCTTTGGGCGTCCAGGAACGTTTCCTGAGTTCTTTCACAGATTCCCCCTCCTTTCCACTGCCCTCCTCCCCTGGAGCCTCGCAGGCGCTCCCATGATGTACGATGTTTTTATTATGGCCGCATGGTGCTTCCCAAGAGCCTTTGACCGATGTCGAGGCCGGGTCGAGCCCGCCTCGGTCATTACAGACTCATGGATGACCTTCTTGGTGGATTTCAACGCGTTCACGAACTACCCTCGAAGTGTGCGACGTGTCCATAACCCGAGATCCAAGGAGAGCAACCACAATGTAAACTTGAGCACGTCATGTATACGTCATGTGTACGTCATGTTTTCGTCATGTATACGTCACAAAAACAAAACCGTGTACAGAAATTGGGCATTTCGGTGCCGACTATACGAGTCTTCCTTTTTAAAAAGAGAAGTATTTTCCCCCATGTTTGATCATATCCAGTCCAAGGGTACGTGGGAGATTGGCCAGTTTCTTTACTCAACCTTTGACCGACAATCTGTTTTTCCAATGAATACATACATGTGTTCGCATGTACGTAGTAGCATCATGCCTTTGTGATTACTGCGCTATATCTCTTGGCGACGTTTGCGTTATAAAATGAAGGAAGAACCGACCCTGACGCACCAACTTCACTTGGAAAAGGCTTTAACGCCATTAAGGATGGGGGATTGTTAAAGGAAAAAGTGTGGAAGATAAGGTACGCGGCTCGTCTTTGTGAGAAGGTTGCTTAGCAACGCCTCATCACAATCGCGTTCCTTGGAACCTTGGCGCGTTCATCGCGACATTGCTAGCGGAGCCAGACGCGTGGCGCAGGGAGGGAATGGAGGGGTTTGCGGTGTAGGACTTTGGAAAGTTTTTTTTTTTTAAGAATGAGGCGAAGTTCTGATGCCATGATCCATCAACCTCGATGGCAAAGTGCACGCTTTAGTGTATGTGTATATATATATATATATATATATATATATATACATACATATATATATATATATATATATATATATATATATATATATATATATATATATATACATACATACATGCATGTACATATAATGTGTATAGAACAATGCATAATGTGGATTGTATAATATAAAATGTGTATAATAATAATAATGTGTATAAAAATAGAACAGCGGCTCCTGAAGCTCACCTGGGTCAGGAGCAACAGTCACTCAAACCCCCCTCAGACCCTGATATTTTTAATGCAGTGAACAAAGTTTGGTACACATGTGTGATTAAGGTTGTGGGCAAGTTTCATCCAAATTGTGTGTGTAGTTTCGGAAAAGAGAGCAAATACCTGTTTTGGGGGGTTAAAAACACCCTCGTAGTTCCTCTTAATGTGCGCAGATTTTGATGCGGTCAATACATCTTCATTAACCATGAGATATGAAGCTTGTGGTCAAGCGGTCATGTGTGTGTGTGTGTGTGTGTGTGTGTGTGTGTGTGTGTGTGTATGTGTGTATGTGTGTGTGTGTATATATATATGTATTATTATATGTATATATATGTATTATAATATGTATATTTATATTATATGTATATATGTATTATTATATGTATATATGTATTATTATATGCATATATATGTGTATTATTATATATGTATATATATATATATACATACATACATGCATGTACATATAATGTGTATAGAACAATGCATAATGTGGATTGTATAATATAAAATGTGTATAATAATAATAATGTGTATAAAAATAGAACAGCGGCTCCTGAAGCTCACCTGGGTCAGGAGCAACAGTCACTCAAACCCCCCTCAGACCTTGATATTTTTAATGCAGTGAACAAAGTTTGGTACACATGTGTGATTAAGGTTGTGGGCAAGTTTCATCCAAATTGTGTGTGTAGTTTCGGAAAAGAGAGCAAATACCTGTTTTGGGGGGTTAAAAACACCCTCGTAGTTCCTCTTAATGTGCGCAGATTTTGATGCGGTCAATACATCTTCATTAACCATGAGATATGAAGCTTGTGGTCAAGCGGTCATGTGTGTGTGTGTGTGTGTGTGTGTGTGTGTGTGTGTGTGTGTGTGTGTGTATGTGTGTATGTGTGTGTGTGTATATATATATATGTATTATTATATGTATATATATGTATTATAATATGTATATTTATATTATATGTATATACGTATTATTATATGTATATATGTATTATTATATGCATATATATGTGTATTATTATATATGTATATATATATATATGTATTATTATATGTATATATGTATTATTATATGTATATATGTATTATTATATAGTGTTGCGGTTTTGAGTTTGTACAGTGAGTCTAATAAAGGTTAAAATTTGCCCCTCATAGTTAGTCACACAAGCAACATGTAGCCTCGCGATAGTATAGTTATGTCTTAGTATTTGTGAGCTTAGTTCCTTTCCATTTATTAGTTCTTAGTTCCTTAGTTCCTTTCCATTTGTTAGTTCTGCGTTGAGTAGAGCCAGGAGAATAGGCTCTACTGTCACCGACAATCCAGCGTCCGTAGCCTCATGCCCTTTTGCGCTAACGTTGGTTCATTTTGGGCGAGTTAACACGAGGCAGGCTAGGAAGGTCAAGAGGACCGAGGCGGAGCGGCAGAAGCGCTGACGGTAAGCACGAGCCGCCAATCAGAGCTCAGAGGTGGTGGCAGCGGCGCTGCGTCACAGGGCGTGGTAAGAAGGTTCGAACGGGTGCCAGAAGGTTTGGGAGGCGTAGCTATAAAACGCCCTCAAAAGGACTGCTGCCTGGGTGGATTGACAGCAAAAGGACTCCATGCAAAGGACTAGCGCGGGAAAGTCGATGAACAAAGGACTAGCGCGGGAAAGTCGATGAACAAAGGACTCGCGCGGAAAGGATTAATGAAAGGACTCGCAAGTGGAGAGCGTCAAAGAACTCGCGCGCACTAACTAGCTCAGAAGATCGAGGAAGAGGAGTTGGCAGCGTCAGAGAACGGTGAAAGACACACGGTCACAGCCAGACGCGCATGAATGGATATACAGCGCATTAAGACGTGCGAGTGAGAACGGCTGAGTAATCGCCAGCCGCGCTGAGAGTCCCGCCCTTTACTGTTCCACCTCATCATCTGCCTTGTTCGGGAGACGCCCTACGAGGTTCCTGCCATCGCCTGCTACCATCTTCGCGGGACGTGCTGGGGCCGTGGAGAGCCGGACGGGGACCGTCTCTGGGCGACCACGTCGACGCATTGGGGAACATCTACCCATCTGCAATTCCCTGTGTGAGTGTGAGTCGGGCCCATTGTCTGGGGAAATAAGATAAGATTGTCTAAGGCTGCTCTGTGTCTCTGCGTCCTCGATCAATGTACATACGTGTGGGAATAATTAAACCTGTGTTCTTCCTTTCTTCCATTCGATCGTTTCAGTGGTTTCTTGATTGGCTAAGCGTGGTACGAATAGGACCGCTCGAATCAGGTTCCACTAATTAAGACTGCACGGACCACGTGGTACTCAATCCGCTCGGCGTACTCAAACCACATGTGGTTCGTGTGAGGCTTGTTTCCTCGCTTCCAGGGCAGCGTGAGGAATTAGGTACGAGCGAGAAGTGGTCCCGAGACCCTACTCCACGTTTGTCCGGAAAGGACGTTGCAAGTCTCGGTTCCGCCAGGCCCAGCAAGAACAAGGGAATTAATCCCCCCTTTGTAAGGGGAAGTAGGGCGGCGTAGAACCGTAACAATTGGTGTCAGGAGTGGGATTGGACCTGGAGTGCGCTTCACGCACTTGAAATTGCGAGTGGACGAAATTTAGTTTTTTAAATCAAAATTTTAAATTCGTGCCATGGCTAGCCAAGACGGTCGAATGCCGGTGGGGGTAGAAGATGAGGTAGATGAGGGGGAATTAATGACCCAGGACCCACGGGAAGAATTGGTAGAGGAGGATGACATTGATGAGGGGCCGGCAGCAGGGTTAGAAAATGGCGGCGCCTCGCATGTGGCCACGGCAGCCGAGCCCGCTGTGCAACCCGGGTGCAACATTGAACTAGAACGGGCACTCGGTAGAGCGCATACCTTCGCCGCAGCTACTTTTGTTGCCAAAATAAAAGACTACAAGATCTGTGTAGCAAAGCATTTTGGCATTAGTTTCATACAAATTGGACACAAATTGACCGCGCTATGGTAAAAAGACGATTTTGACCTTTTCATGACCTTGACCTTGACCTTTGACCCGATCGATTCCAAAATCTAATCAAATGGTTCCCGGATAATAACCTATCATCCCACCAAATTTCATGCGAATCGGTTGAATACTTTTAGAGTTATGCGAATAACATACACACACACACACAGACATACAAATAAATACACAGCGATCAAAACATAACCTTCCGCTTTTGCGAAGGTAATTATACCTAATTCAACTAATGGCGAAAATGGACACCCAGAGTGACAAATCCACCCGAGAAATGAGAGAAATGAGAGATGGGTTAACTGGGTTGGAAAACAAAATGGGTGGTCAATTGAAAGAAATGGGAGACAAATCCACCCGGGAATTGGAAATATTTAGGGTGGCGTCGAAGAAGGACATGAAAAAGGAAGGGGAGGACATTGGGCGCAAGCTGAGCGAGGAGGTCGCATTGGGATGCGACGAGGTAACGCAGTGCGAGGAGCGCGTCGAGAGCGAGGTAGAGCAGAGCGCAGCTAGGTTGACCGAGGGTATAGAAATCGCGACTCGGGGTGTGGAAAACCCGATGGCCGCCGAATTGGAAAAGAAAATTTTATGCGTGCCGGCAGTCGTCGAGGAAATAATTAAAATAAAAGAAATGATTATAGTTGAAATTGGGGCCGAAGAGACGGCAGAGGAAGTAAATGTATCACGGGAAGTAGAAATGGAATGCACACAAAGTTCGTGTTTGCACCTTGATGCTGGGCTTGCTAACCCCAATAAAAGTTTGCAGGTGTTGCCGGTGAAGAAGGTCCCCAAAGTGAGTAGGGGTGTGTATGGCGCGAAAGTGTTTGGCGGGAAAAGGGTTTTGGCGCGCTTGGGATCAAGAGGAAACCAGGGCGGTCGTGGAAGGTCCGTGGTGCGGTGTACGAGGGTGACTGGTGTGCGTGTGTGAGAAAAGTGTGCACCGGAGCACGAGTGTATGACGGAATGTGCACGAGAAGGGTGTATGGAAAAAGAGTGTGCAATGGCCGAGGAGAGTGAGAGAGAATGCACACCAGAATGTGTTGTAGAGAGTGTGCAGGAGTGCACACCAGAGCGTGTTATTGGGTGTGTACCAAGAGAGTGCACACCCGTGGACATTACGGAGTATGTAACGGAAGAGTGTGTGCCAGGGTGTGCGCGAGGGTGTGCAATGGCCGATTGTGTTACGGAATGTGTAACAGAAAAGTGTCCGGTAAAGGAGTGTGTGGAGGAAAAGTGTGTAACGGAGTGTGTGGAAGGTATGAGTGCACCAGGGTGTGTGCGAGGGTGTGTGATAATGGAGTGTGTGAATGGCATGAGTGCGCCTGGGTGGTGTGCACCAGAGTGTGCTATAACAGAGTGCGAGAAAGAATGCACACCCGACCGTGTGTGGAAAGAACGTGCTGTAGCAAAATGTAGGAAGTGTATGGGAGGGGCTGGGACGCCTCGGTGTGCGAGTGTGGAGTGGATCGCAAGTGGTAAGAAAGCGGCTCAAGCATCGACACAGACCGGGGTAGCGTTTAGCGCGACGGATAGCCGACGTGAGCCCTCGGTGAGTTGTGTGCGGTGGGGATCGGCGGGGATCGATGCCGCGGCGGTTTCACAAGGACCGCCGTGCACGATTCGTGCCGGCCCCCGCCATGTATGCTTGGTGCCATGTCGTGGCGGGAAAGGCGATCGGCAAGGTTCAAGGGGAAGTAGGAGTGTTCGGAGCTGCGCCCCCTGGCGGGTGCGTTGCTCCGACCGTGGGCAGTTGGGCCATCGTGCGTGGGACCGCGAGGCCCCCCGTAGGGATGGGCCGCTGCACCTCGGCCCTTCCATGCCTCCTCCCCTGGATCGAAAATGCCGTACGGACTCAACCTACAGCCGACTAACCACCGCACGGATCGCTCGGCTTTTCGAAGCCGAGCTGGGACGGTGTATTTCCGCACGAAGAGGCTCCAGTATAGTGGATGAATAGCAATAGTGTTGGGGAATGGTACCCTGCGTGTAGGAATGGTAGTTTTACCATTCCTCACTCTGGGCCCATGAGCATTAGATTAGGGGGATGGCAGTGACATGCACGTGGAGGGACCAGCGATGGTTACCTCCATGGGGCACCGAAGCTAGCCGAGGGCGGGTGAGGTTAATTGTTAGGGAATTAGAAGGCAGACAGTAGGGACATGAGATTTAATTAGTGACATTTGTACTGTAGAGGGGACGTAGGTAGGTTAGGTGGATGTTAATGACAAGGGTGTGCTTAGTTTAATGGGATGACAGGGAAGCACGAGTTTTAGGGGAAAAGCAGCTAGATAGATGATGCTGTGTGTTTGTGGAATTGTGTGAGGAATTATTGAGATAAAAGGAATTGTTTGGAGTGTATGGAAAAAGGTGTGTAAGCACAAAAGCAGTGCGAGAGAAGTGGTGTGCGAGATAAATGGTGTGCAAATGAGTAATGTGGAATGCTTGGTGTGGAATAAAAGGTGTGGAATGCATGGTGCGAAGGAGTGAATGGGGGTAGATGGACCCATTCACGAATACCCAGGGGGGGGGGGGGGTAATGTAAAGTCAGGTAGAGGGTTTAGGCAAAATTTGTTTGGATATTGACACCGGTGGTGCAGGTAGTGGCAATGAAGTGCTTTGGAGGGTGCATGAGTCAGTGAAATGGCTGGGCGTGTGGCTTAATTGGTGCGTATGGTTATTGGGGCACTCCGCCACTGGTAGTTTGTCGGCCAGGTGAGGCCGCAGGTAGGCTCTGGGAGCCAGTTAGGGTAGTGTGAGTTGTTCAGTGGGGCCCAAGGATCCAAGGGAAGGACCCGGGTAGCCCAATGCCAAGGAGGGCATCAGAGGGGTAAAGTGCCAGGAAGGGGTCTTCCCCAGTTTAGGTAGTCGCAGGAGCAGGTAAGCTCGGGTGGCGACTTCAGTGGTGGAGGTGGGCAGGTAGGTAGACCTGCTAGTGGAGCCACACGACCCAGCCCCGAAATTGTGCAAGGGCACAGTGTGAAAAATTGGGGAGTGAGACCCAAATTCGTAGGGCACCGCAGAGTGGTCAATGGGGATTCGGTTTTTAGAACCACATAGTTTAAAGAGGCCGATTGGCAGGGTATGACCCCGGGTAGTTTAAATGAGTTAATGTCATTAGTGTAGTTAGGAAGAGAAATCCCTTCGCGCCATCCACATCCATTCACCAAGGAGAACGAAGCTCTGCAACAGTACCAAGTGCAATGTTTGAATGTAAGACGCATCACGACGTAGAGGGACATTGTGTTTGTTCCATTCCTTCCTTCCTGGGAGGGATTGGGAGACGAATTTGGCTTAGAGGGGGATATGGGAGACAAGACGTAGAGACGGATTTGAATCTGTAAATACAGGGAAGGGCAAGGGTAGTGTAAGCTGACGTTGGGGGGCACGGACGGTTAGGGACGAGCTTGCACTGCTCGCTCTTCCGCGCCCCTCATGCTGCATTACCTTGTATTGCTGTGTACCTCTGTGCCCTTTTCACTTTGCTGGTGGTGCTGTGTCTCTCCCCCCCACCCCAGGACCATTTTGGAGGTGGAACTGTGCAGCTGCATCTTGCTACACCTGTGCAGCACCCCTGCTGCACTTTGCTACACCTGTGCAGATGAACTGCGCAGCACTTTGCTGCCATATCCTTTTCGTTTGTTATAACTTTGCTGCACATGTGCAGCACCCTGCTGCCACAAACACTTTGCTGCACCTTATCACATTACACTTATGGACCACAGGTTTTGTGGCCATACACTTCTGCCGTGCAGCACTTTGCTGCAAACTCACCTGGCATCTTCGGACCACTTGTTTTGAGTGGCATCGATGTCATGCAGTTGGACCACATAGGGTTGGCCCTGCTGGCAAAATAAAAACGAACCCACTTGTTGTGCATTTTTTTATTTTTTGTGTGCTAGGGACTAGAATATTGTAAGTTTATTAAGCCCCGAAGAGCAGGAATGGCCTGTATGCCAGTCCGGGGGCTTGCCGGTTCGATATGCGCACACAGAAGATAGAAGATGCAAGACACCAGCAAATGAAATGTGAACTTTTGAAATGTGTATTTATGCTTTGCTGTGCTTTCTCTCCCCTCCAATCTTCTTTCCAAAAAGGACAGGTCCTGGGTCGTAGAATTGTAAATAAGGTTAAGTTTTGTGCTTGTATATAAAAATGCTGCCCACCGGCTTTATGTTTAGTTTGAAAACAATTCCGCAATTCGGTTAATTGTGGGCGTGAGTCTGTTAGTTAGCTACTCAATGCAGTAGGTGGGACATATTTAGTGTTGTAAAACTGTCGCACACACGGGTTAGAATAAATGTTAGGGGGAACCACATCTGTATGTCACACGTAATTAAAAGTTAGTCCCAGATCTTTCTCAAAACCAGTCGTTCCAGTTTTTGTAGGTTCGACTCGGGGACGAGTCTGACGAGGGAGGGGGGCAGTGTTGTGGTTTTGAGTTTGTACAATGAGTCTAATAAAGGTTAAAATTTGCACCTCCTAGTTAGTCACACAAGCAACATGTAGCCTCGCGATAGTATAGTTATGTCTTAGTATTTGTGAGCTTAGTTCCTTTACATTTCTTAGTTCTGCATTGACTAGAGCCAGGAGAATCGGCCCTACTGTCACTGACAATCCAGAGTCCGTAGCCTCATGCCCTTTTGCGCTAATGTTGGTTCATTTTTGGCAAGTTAACACGAGGCAGGCTAGGAAGGTCAGGAGGACCAAGGCGGAGTGGCAGAAGCGCTGACGGTAAGCACGAGCCGCCAATCAGAGCTCAGAGGTGGTGGTGGCGGCGTTGCGTCACAGGGCGTGGTAAGAAGGTTCGAGTGGATGCCAGAAGGTTCGGGGGGCTTAGCTATAAAAACGGCTGCGCAAAGCCCTCGAAAGGACTGCTGCCTGGGTGGATTGACAGCAAAAGGACTCGATGCAAAGGACTAGCGTGGGAAAGTCGATGAACAAAGGACTAGCGCAGGAAAGTCGATGAACAAAGGACTCGCGCGGAAAGGATTAATGAAAGGACTCGCAAGTGGAGAGCGTCAAAGAACTCGCACGCACTAACCAGCTCAGAGGATCGAGGAAGAGGAGTTGGCAGCGTCAGAGAACGGTGAAAGATACGCGGGCGCAGCCAGACGCGCATGAAACGATATACAGCGCATTAAGACGCGTGAGTGAGAACGGCTGAGTAATCGCCAGCCGCACTGAGAGTCCCGCCCTTTACCGTTCCACCTCGTCATCTGCCTTGTTCGGGAGACGCGCTATGAGGTTCCTGCCATCGCCTGCTACCATCTTCGCGGGACGTGCTGGGGCCGTGGAGACCCGGACGGGGACCGTCTCTGGGCGACCATGTCGACGCATTGGGGAACATCTACCCATCTGCAATTCCCTGTGTGAGTGTGAGACAGACCCGTTGTCTGGGTATTAAGATAAGATTGTCTAAGGCTGCTCTGTGTCTCTGCGTCCTCGATCAATGTACATACATGTGGGAATAATTAAACCTGTGGTTTTTTTGTTGTTTTTTTGTTGTTTTTTTGTATACAAGATCGAGGCTCGTGAAAGAGCGAACATTAATCACACAGAAAGACAAACCGACACATAAAACATATAACATCGGGAGCGGTAGACAAGATGGGGAGAGAAGGGGAAGGACACAAACACAACATTTGAGAGCAGGGACCGAGAGACATTGAGACATCGAGAGATCTGTGGGAGGGAGAGGGGTTTGGGGGGGAGGCATGGGAAGGGGGGGGGGTGGGAGAGGTATAAAACATATGGACACTGCCAGGACTTCCAGGAAAGAAGTTGGAATTTCAAACAAGGTGGATCTGGAGTGAATTAGTGGGGGTAGAAAAGATCAAGGTTTTGGATGGGGGAAGATAAGAGTTGGTGGTGAACAGCTGTTTTAAAGACCTGGAGGGAGGAGCGGGTTTGAAGGGAGTGTGGGAGTTTGTTCCAGAGGCGGGAGAAAAGAGGAATGAAAGAGTGAAGGTGAGCAGAGAGCCGAGATTTCGGCAGTTTAACCATCAGAGGGTTGCTGGCAGATCTTGTGCGACCTGTAGGAATATTTGGGGGACAGAGCACAGAGAGAGAGCTGGGGGAGCAAGGCCGGAGAGGAGTCGGTAGAAGACAGAAAGACCACCTACCTGCCTGCGGTGAGTGAGTGAAAGGCCCTCAGAGATAGCTTCATCGCGGGAGATTCCAATGATTCTGAAAGCTTTGGTTTCAACAGCGTGAAGCCGAGCTAGGTGTGAGGCAGGAGCACCGGCCCATAGGGGAGAACAGTATTCCATTGAGCTGCGGATGAAAGCCTTGTATGTGGTGAGGAGCCCAGGTGTGCCTAGGAAGGACTTCACACGACGGAGGATGCCCAGTCGGCGACTGGCTTTGGAGGCCAGCTTGGAAATGTGGTTTTCCCAAGAAAGATCATGGCAGATAGTGAGACCCAAAAGCTTGAGCGACAGAACTTCATGGAGAGGATTGTTGAGAAAGTAGATGGGAGGGTTGTCCAGTCGATCTTTTCGGAGAGACATAGTAAGAGTGTGAGATTTGTCAGGATTGAAAGACATGTTCCACTTGTTTGACCAGTCTGTGATTTTGTCCAGGTCTTCAGAGAGTGAGGAGGCTGCAGACTGCCAATCTGAGGAAAGAGGGATGGAGCGGCAGAGAGTGGAGTCATCAGCAAAGAGATAGAGAGGATTTTCCAGAGAGTCGGAGAGATCATTGATAAAGACCAGAAAAAGCACAGGGCCCAGAACACTGCCTTGGGGAACTCCAGCCTGAACAGGAAGGGGAGATGAGAGAAATCCATTCAGGGCCACACGTTAACTATTACCAGAGAGGAAGTCCGCAAGCCATGCATGGAGATTTCCATGGATACCATAGGAGGAGAGTTTGGTGAGCAGAGCTGGGTGCCAGACCGTATCGAAGGCACGTGATATGTCAAGGGAGACAGCTCTGATTTCCTATTTGGCATTGAGGACCTCCATCCATTGTTGAGACAGCAGAAGCAGCATGTCCAGAGTAGAGTGACCTGGTCTGAAACCAAATTGATGATCAGAGATCAAGCCATTGGAGAAGAGGAAAGATTTCATATCCGAAGCAATGATGGAATCTATGACTTCTTCCTTTCTTCCATTCAATCGTTTCAGCGGTTTCTTGATTGGCTAAGCGTGGTACGAATAGGATCGCTCGAATCGGGTTCCACTAATTAAGACTGCACGGACCACATGCTACTCAATCCACTCGGCGTACTCAAACCACACGTGGTTCGTGCGAGGCTTGTTTCCTCGCTTCCAGGGCAGCGCGGGGAATTAGGTACGAGCGATAAGTGGTCCCGAGACCCTACCCCGCGTTTGTCCGGAAGGGACTTTGCAAGTCTCGGTTCCGCCAGGCCCAGCAAGAACAAGGGGATTAATCCCCCCTTTGTAAGGGGAAGTAGGGCGGCGTAGAACCGTAACAATATGTATATATATATATATATATATATACGTATATATATATATATATATATATATATATATATATATATATATAGATAGATATATATGTATTATTATATGTATATATGTATTATTATATGTATGTATGTATGTGTATATGTATGTATATATATATATATACGTATATATATATATATATATATATATATATATATATATATATATATATATATATATATATGTATATATATATATATATATATATATATATATATACATATATATATATATATACATATATATATATATATATACATATATATATATATATATACATATATATATATATATATATATATATATATACAGTATATATATATATATATATATATATATATATATATATATATATATATATATATATATATATATATATATATATATATATATATATATGTCCTTGCAGTGTACCCCATCTCCAGGTGAGTGTAGTTTGTGCATTATTTGTTTGCTTTAAAAAACCGTATATTCTGTATGTTGCAATAACACTATAGATGTTTTTGGGGTATGCGACGAAAGCGTCCAAATATGTTCCAATAGTACGTAATTAATAGTCGTAGTCACGTCACAATAATACGTCATTGATAAGCGTATAAAGAGTCTGAAAGGTACGTTCCCATACGTAATTAATAGACATACACATGGTCCAATTCCAGGCCAAGCAGTACGTAATTAATAGACGTACACATACACATGGGGGTTCAGCACCCCCGCTCTCGTGTTCGATATTTATTAATATATTTACATGAATCTCCGAAATCAAATTGCGGCGGTTCGGTGATAAAATTAAATAAAAGGCGAATCAAGCAAAGCAAGTGTGCACATGGTAACATGGTAACATGGGAGTGTGTTTGAGAAACTCTGCAGATAAATGATAAATATATTGATATTGATTTATGTGTGTCCATCACTCAGACAGACGTTTATGTGTGTCCATCACTCAGACAGACGTAAAGTCTATCTAATCATCGGACGTGTCTGCGCCGACTCCGCATCAGCGTCGTCTCGTATTTCCCGCCGGATTGTCCGGCTCGGTCGCTCCCACCACACACATAAACAAGACCGTCGCTCCATGGACCCCTCGCTATCTCACACCCGGCGCGGGAGCTTCACCGAATGGGGGAAACGATTCGTTTTCGGGATTCTCCTTGTCCTGGTCTCGACGCCCATGAGCGGACACTGAGCAGATTCTTCTCCAGGGAGTTCTCCCTGAAACGTCGCCATTCTGCGCCGCCCTGCTGGAACAAAGATATCGGGAAGCGTTGGAGATGATGGTTGTTTGGGAGGGAGGGGGGTTCTGGTCTGATACTCAGTTTGAACTCTCTAAAAGTACTTCCTGTTTGACTGAGCGTGGTATTGTGTAGAGTAGGTAAGATACAGATAAACAGCGATGAGTGTGGTTAAACAAAACAAAGTGAGTCTTTCATTGAACCCTTCAATCGCGACAACACGAGGATCACGACGTGTTCATAACACGTACACGGATCACGACGCGGACACAGCAGGTACAGGGATCACGACGCGTACACAGCAGGTACATGAACCATGACGCGTTCACAGCAGGTACACGGATCACGACGTGTTCATAACAGGTACACGGATCACGACGCGGACACTGCAGGTACATGGACCATGACGCGTTCACAGCAGGTTCACAGATCATGACGCGTTCACAGCAGGTACACGGATCATGACGCGTTCACAGCAGGTACATGGACCATGACGCGTTCACAGCAGGTACACAGATCATGACGCGTTCACAGCAGGTACACGGATCATGACGCGTTCACAGCAGGTACACAGATCATGACGCGTTCACAGCAGGTACACAGACCATGACACGTTCACAGCAGGTACACGGATCATGACGCGTTCACAGCAGGTACACAGATTATGACGCGTTCACAGCAGTCACACAGATCATGACGCGTTCACAGCAGGTACACAGATCATGACGCGTTCACAGCAGGTACATGGACCATGACGCGTTCACAGCAGGTACACGGATCATGACACGTTCACAGCAGGTACACAGATCATGACGCGTTCACAGCTGGTACACGGACCATGACGCGTTCATAACAGGTACACGGATCATGACGCGTTCACAGCAGGTACACGGATCATGACACGTTCACAGCAGGTACACAAACCATGCAGTATTCGTTCCCAACGTGTGTTGTGCTAATCGTGCTTGATCGATCTTCCGGTGCATTTTCGGCCGAAAAAACCCCCAAATATTTGCAAAATTATAAATGGAATCGAAATAGTTAATAATTTCAATGTTTTGCAAATCACCAACTGATCTATTTCGTGAAATATTTTACCTTTGGAGTAAATCATGTGCTGTTTAAATCTCAAAATTAATCTTCTAATAACAGCCTTATTTGTTCAAAAAACAGGGGAATTACCTTCACTTTGTGTTATACATATACCAGTAACAAACAACAAATGAAAATGAGATCACGTGACCATTAATGTTAAACTTCGTCATACTATAATTCACCAAATGTCCGTTTGTCTGTCCGTCTGTCTGTCCGTCCGTTCGAAGGTAACGCAAAAATGGCTGAACCGATCGCAACGATAATTTGGGTGCGTAATCCTGGGATTCCCTGGAGTAAAATAGGCCATATTGTTTTTCCAATTTCAGCTTTGGCTTCCAGCATTTTCAGGATTGGACTCCCGCATAACATTCGCGTTCACATAACGTTCATTGTGACGATGTTTTCATTGTGACGATGTTGTTTTCCCGGGTGCCGCACAAACGGCTGCACCGATCAAACTCGGTGACCTCGGACAAAGACATTTTATAAGGACACGGGTTTAATCCCTGCTTGAGAGAATGCCAACCCCCTCCTCGCCATCACGGTCGTCTCTCCAACTCACAATCGCACGAGATATGTGGAAAGGACGACCCAAAGCCAATTATCTTCTTTTTGATTTGTATATAAACATCATTAAAAGTAAATAATGACCTTGGCCAAAGTTCAAACGACGTGGGTTTAATCTCTACTTGAGAGAATTTCACACAGCTATTTGGGCGGTGTATAAGCTAACAGATCACTGTCTCCATCGATCTTGCTGAGGCCGTAAAACCTTTCGGCTCAAAATCCTTTTAACTGTTGACTTGGTAGTTTTTACAATGAAGGAAACATTAACAATGTTGTTAAAAGTTTATTTTGTGATTAATTTGTGATTGGAGTTATGTTGTTTGGAATGAAAAAAGAGATTTCGAGTTCAAATGAATGACAACATGCCGTGATGGTTTCTACATTCTAAACGTGAACTTCGTGGATCGCCATATGCAGATTCGCCACAGACCCATGGATGTTTCTATGCGTGAAGTGAACGTACCCGTTTGTTTGTGAACGGGTACGTTTTTCATGGAAGTCCTTCACGAAATTGCTGTCCATGTCTGACGTGCGACTGAAGGTGCTACAGGAATGTGGAATTTATTGGTTTCATGCTTTATCATTCGCCCTATCTGCATTGTCTGTTTGCTTCTGGCCCCCCACCCGTGCGTAGCACGGGTATCTCACTAGCTTGTACAAAAACGAGTTCGAATTCAGGTTGTTTCCCAAGGAGTAAATGATATTCCATTGGTATTGTTACGTCATCAATACATACGGAACAAGAAATTAGACCCTTGCCAGAACGTGTTTTTAGTGTTTTTTAAAGGCTTTTGTGTTAAAACAAATAATGGGGCTGAACCACGTGACCAATGACGTCATCATTTTTTTTTTCAGAACCAATTTATCCCTAGATGACGCTCAATAAATTTCATTTTGATCAGATGAAGTTTTGTACTTGTCGAATGCGTCATAATGGAGGCACCTATGACAACATTATTACCTCTGCCACCAAAGGTGGATGGAGCTTATGTTTTCACCCCTGTCTGTTTGTTACTTGCCGGAATAGATTCCGGCAAGTATGTTGGTTGGTTGGTTTGTCTGTCTGTTTGTGCGCAGTACTACGTCTACATCGTTGCACATAGCATCGCCATACTTTACACACATATTTGCCTTGCCCTGGAATAGACTATGACCAATTTTTAACTCTCTAGGCCCAAGGCCTCCATTATGACGTCATAATTCTATAATTCGACAAGTACAAAACTTCATCCAATCAAGATGCAATTTCTTGAGCGCCATGTCGGCATAAACTGGTGGAGAGAAAAAAAATGATGACGTTATCGGTCACGTGGCTCAGCCACCATCTTGGAAAAACCGAAAAACTTTGCACCTCTATATCTCCGAAAGAGCTGAATAGAAAAAATTGAGACAGTCATGGCTCATTGTAAAGAACTCTCCATGGGGAATAAAATATGTTAATGATGATGTCATAGGTGCCTCCATTATGACGTCATAATTCGACAAGTACAAAACTTCATCCGATCAAGATGAAATTTCTTGAGCAAAATCTAGGAATGAATTAGTTTAGAAAACAAATAATGATGACGTCATCGATCACGTGGTTCGGTCACAATCTTGGAAAAACCGAAAAACTTGATCCAAAATGGCCGATAAAAAAAGTACATTCCGGCTAGTCCTCGGTCTCTGACCGATTTTTCATCTGTCTGTCTGTCTGTTTGCGCACAGTACTACGTCTACATTGTTGCACATATAGCCATACTTTACACACATATTTGCCTTGCCCTGGAATAGACTGTGCCCAATTTTTAACTCTCTAGGCCCAAGATCGAGCTCAAGGTCACCCAAAACGTGAATATCAGGGGGGTCGAGTTTTCATTTAAAATATATTTCAAACCACTATAACTCTAAAAGTACAAGAGATATGCATACACTTACTGTTACTGACATATAGGAAGTCACAGACGACATTTCATTTGGCACCATGACTTTTGACCTTGAGTGACCTTGAAAAGTCAAACTCAAGGTCAAAAATTGTTTTTTTACTAATAACTCTGTCAAACGTTATCCGATTCCCTTCTAACCAACACCCATGAAAAAAAGTACATTCCGGCAAGTCCTCGGTCTCTGACCGATTTCTAGTTTGTTACTTGCAAAATCAAAGCAAATTCTTGCAAATCTTGCAAAATCTTGCAAATCAAAATCCACTTTCTGAATAATCCTCTCCAAGAAGTTCTGTCACTCAAGCTTTTGGGTCTCACTATCTGCCATGATCTTTCCTGGGAAAACCACATTTCAAATCTGGCCTCCAAAGCCAGTCGCCCACTGGGCATCCTCCGTCGTGCGAAGTTCTTCCTTGGCACACCTGAGCTCCTCACCACATACAAGGCTTTCATCCGCAGCTCAATGGAATACTGCTCTCCCCTCTGGGCTGGTGCTCCTGCCTCACACCTAGCTCGTCTTCACGCTGTTGAAACCAAAGCATTCAGAATCATTGGAATCTCCCACGATGAAGCTAACTCCAAGGGCCTCTCACTCACTCACCGCAGGCAGGTTGGTGGTCTTTCCGTCTTCTACCGACTCCTCTCTGGCCTTGCCCCCCCAGCATTTTCTGGGCTCTGTCCCGCAAATATTCCTACAGGTCGCACAAGATCTGCCTGCAACCCTCTTATGGTTAAACTGCCAAAATCAAGACTCTCTGCTCACCTTCACTCCTTCATTCCTCTTTTCTCCCGCCTCTGGAACAAACTCCCTCACTCTCTGCAATCCCACTCCACCCTCTAGATCTTTCAAACAGCTGTTCACCACCATCTCTTATCTTCCCCCATCCAAAACCTTGATCTTTTCTATCCCTGCTAATTTCACCCCAATTCCACTTTTTTGAAATACCAACTTCTGTCCTGGAAGTCCATGGTGTCCTTGTGTTTTATACTTCTCCCACCCCCCCCCCCCCTCCCCTTCCCACGCCTCCTCCCCCCAAGCCCTCTCCCTCCCGCACATCTCCCTGCTCTTAAATGTTGTGTGCTCTCAAGTGTTTGTGTGCTTCTCCTTCTCTTGTCTTCCGCTCCCTCTTTTTATAAATTTTGTTTGTCTGGTTGATTTGTTTGTGAAGTAAATGTCAGCTCTTTCACGAGCCTCGATTCAGTATACAAAAAAAAGAAAAAAAGAGGAAAAAAGAAGAAGATTTTTCAAGTATATTGGTCGGTTGCGTTTGTGGTTCTGTCTGTTTGTTTGTTTGTTTGTCACCGGCCTACAGGTCACAATTCTAAAGCGATTGTCACGAAACCTTACCAAGTTGTATAGGTCGTCCAAATTGAGAAGCCTATTGATTTTGAGGGCAAAGGTCAAAGGTCATCTGGAGGTCAAATTTCTAGAATCTGATTGACTTGAAAATTGAATAGCATTTGTATATTGAGTCACTAAATTGGGAAACATACTATTTTTGAGTTCAAAAGGTCAAAGGTCAACTCAAGGTCAAACTTCCAAAATCATCAGTTTTCATCTGAAAAACCGTCAATTTTCATCCGATTGACTTGGAAATTGAACAGCATTTGCATATTCCCTCATTGAATTGGGACACCAACTATTTTTGACGTCAACAGGTCAAAGGTCAACTGCAGGTCAAACTTCCAAAATCATCAATTTTCATCTGAAAACCCATCAATTTTCATCTGATTGACTTGAAAATAGAACAGCATTTGTGTATTGCCTCACTGAATTGGGAAACAATCTATTTTTGAGGTCAAAAGGTCAAAGGTCAACTCAAGGTCAACCTTCTAAAATCATTTTTCATCTGAAAAATCATCACTTTTCTTCCTATTGACCTGAGCTTTGATCAAGATTGTCAATTTTAATCTTGATGAAATGGACAATTTGCTGTATAAATGGAATTTTTTTTCTTGGGGGTGGGGGGCGGATTTTGCAAGTATCGTGTTCGGCATGACGTCTTCTTGTTTGTTTGTTTGTGAACAAAATATCTCAAAAAGTTGTAGACGGATTCGGACGAAATTTGGCAGAGAGGTAATGTATGTGACAAGGACGAAATGATTAGATTTTGGTGAAGATTCGGATTCGGATCCAGCTACTAGAATTTTTAAAGTGATTTTTCACCATTGGGAGATATGGCCAAAACGATACATAGCAGGATATCTCAAAAAGTTATGGATGGATTTGGACGAAACTTCGTGGACAGGTTGGGTGTGTGATAAGGACAAATAGATTCGATTTTAGTGAAGATTTGAATATGGATTCGGATATGAGAATAATTTAATTTTTTAAGTGATTCTTCACCTTTGGGAGATAGGGCCAAAAACTATACATTGCGGGATATCTCAAAAAGTTATGGATGGATTTGGACAAAACTTGGTGACAGGTTGTGTATGTGACAAGGACAAATAGATTCGATTTTAGTGAAGATTTGAATATGGATTCGGATATGAGAATAATTTAATTTTTTAAGTGATTCTTCACCTTTGGGAGATCGGGCCAAAAACTATACATTGCGGGATATCTCAAAAAGTTATGGATGGATTTGGACAAAGCTTGGTGACAGGTTGTGTATGTGACAAGGAAGAATCGATTCGATTTTGGTGGTGGTTGAATTCTGTTTGCTGATATGAAATTTCTATTCAAATTTCAAGTCAATCAGATGAAAATTGAGGATTTTAGAAAATTCAAAAAAGTGGTTTACCTTTCGGCCAAGTTGACCTTTTGGCCGATGTTGATCTCAAAAATAGTTGGTGGTTGAATTCAGTTCGATGATATGAACACGCTATTCAAATTTAAAGTCAATCGGATAAAAATTGAGGATTTTAGAAGTTTGAAAAGGTTGTTGACCTTTTGACCTATGTTGACCTTTTGGCCTATGCTGATCTCCAAAATAGTTGATGGTTGAATTCAGTTAGCTGATATGAAAATCCTATTCAAATTTCAAGTCAATCGGATGAAAATTGAGGATTTTAGAAATTTGAGAAAAGTGGTTGACCTTTGGCCTATGTTGACCTTTTGACCTAAAAAATATATAGGATTGTATCTGACCACGAACTCTACCATTTGGTGAAGTTCCGTGAAGATTGGTTTAAAATTGTGACCTGTACGCAAGTATAAGTGATCGGACAGAAACAAACAAACGCACACACAAACCGGAGAGATCAACATACTTGTCCAAAATTTTGTTTTGCCAAGTAACAAACGGACTCAAATGCAATACCCTCTCCTCTGGCGAGGGTAAATATCTACATTTATAAATACTAGGCCTGGGCGATTATAGAAAAAACCTATATCACGATAATGGACCTCATGATCACATTGAACAACATCTCACCACCACGTAATTAAAATCGCGATAATATCATGATAATATAATAAAGAAGAAGAAGAACCACCTCTAGAAGCCATTTTTCCCTGCAGAGCAAGGGGTGGCCTTTTTCGGGCACGTGGTCCCCTTTTTTGAAGCAATATTTTATGGCCGGATGCCCTTCCTGCTGCCAACCCTGTTAATTGCCTATTGCGACACACAGGGAATTACCAGTGACCTGGTGCTCAATTTGCCGACCTCGGAAGGATGACAGGCTGAGTCCGACCTCGGAAGGATGACAGGCTGAGTCAACCCCCTTGGCGTTAATTCAGCGATTGACCAGGATTCAAACCCAGGATCCTAGGATCCCAAGCCAGCACCCTAACCGCTAAAATATAAAAAAAGAAGAACAAGTACACATACATTTAAAGTACACCGCCCCCATGCCAAATAATTAAATATCCTACAGCGCGGCATTGCCGGGGCACCTCCGGCGCCCGGCAATACCGCAGTGCACCTCATAGAGGCTGCATTGGGAGGGAGAGGTGTACGCTAATTGATTGATTAATTGCATAATTAAAATCAATAAAAGATAAATAAATAATAATCATGAAAAAATTAAATTATTAATCAATTCGGTCACAGAACACATAAACCACCACCATTTCATCAGAATCTGTAACTGAAAAAAAATAAATTCTTTTTAGTAATTAATCGAATAATTAAATAATTAATCGATTAATTGATTAATTGATTGATCAATAAATCAAAAATATCCTTGATAGCCACATCACTTGGTCACTCATGTCCAAATATCAGCTTCCTAACTCAAAAGGTGCCTGAGTTAATGGTCAGAAGAGAAAGGAAATTTGATTAATTAAATAAGTACTTAATTAATCGCTAATAATTAAATAACTCCTCAATTAATTGATTATTCAAAAAACATAATATAGCGTTTTTGATAAAGGACTTGCTCACTACTGTGCCGAAATTTCAGCTTCCTAGCTTAAAGGATGGCTGAGATATCGTCCGGACAAACAAGAAAAGAAGAAAGAAAACAAACAAGAATGAAAACAAACAAGAAAGAAAACAAACAAGAAAGAAAACAAACAAGAAAGAAAACAAACAAACAGAGTGAAAACTGAGTACTCCCTTTCAGCGTGCGTCACTGCCGAGCCCCCTTCGGTGCCCAGCAATGACGATTTGCAATGCCTGGAGATGGCATAGGAAAGGTGCGGTGTACAAAATGACAAAAATGTCATAGCCCCCACCATGGTGTTAGTAATTTTGCTGTGCAGAGTTAAAGGCAATCATTCGGCCATCTTTAGTCGAATTACAAAACGAAATCTGCATACATATATAAATGTAAATAAAAACACCTCACCACCACTTAATTCAAAACACCTCACCACCACGTAATTCAAAACACCTCACGACCACGTAAATAAAAACAACTCACCACCACGTAATTCAAAACACCTCACCACCACGTAATTCAAAACACCTCACGACCACGTAAATAAAAACAACTCACCACCACGTAATTCAAAACACCTCACCACCACGTAATTCAAAACACCTCACGACCACATAAATAAAAACAACTCACCACCACGTAATTCAAAGCACCTCACCATCAAGTAATTCAAAACATGTCACCACCACATAATTCACAACACCTCACCACCACGTAATTCAAAACATATCACCACCACATCATTCAAAACAGCTCACCACCACGTAAATAAAAACAACTCACCACCACGTAATTCAAAACACCTCACCACCAAGTAATTCAATACATGTCACCACCACGTAATTCAAAACAACTCACCACCACGTAATTCAAAACATCTCACCACCACGTAATTTTTAAAACCTCACCACCAAGCAATTAAAAACACCTCACCACCACGGAAATATAAACACCTCACCACCATGTAATTCAAAACACCTCACCACCACGTAATTCAAAACACCTCACCACCATATAAATAAAAACAACTCACCACCACGTAATTCAAAACACCTCACCACCAAGTAATTAAAAACATGTCACCACCACGTAATTAAAAACACCTCAGCACCACGTAATTCAAAACATCTCACCACCACGTAATTAAAAACACCTCACCACCACGTAAATAAAAACACCTCACCACCACGTAATTAAAACACCTCACCACCACGTAATTCAAAACACCAAAGCACCACATAATTCACAACATCATCGCACCACCACGTAAATAAAAACACCTAACCACCACGTAATTCAAAACATCTCACCACCACGTAATTCAAAACATTTCACCAGCACGTAATGAAAAAAACCTCACCACCACGCAATTAAAAACAACTCACCACCATGTAAATAAAAACACCTCACCACCACGTAATTCAAAACACCTCACAACCACGCAATTAAAAACAACTCACCACCATGTAAATAAAAACACCTCACCACCACGTAATTCAAAACACCTCACAACCACGTAATTCAAAACATCTCACCACCATGTAATTCAAAACACCTCACCACCACATAAATAAAAACCTCACCACCATGTAATTCAAAACATCTCAGCACCATGTAATTCAAAACATCTCACCACCACATAATTTTAAAAACCTCACCACCACATAATTAAAAACACCTCGCCACCACGTAAATAAAAACTTCTCACCACCACATAATTCAAAACATCTCACCACCACATAATTCAAAACATCTCACAACCACGTAATTAAAAACACCTCACCACCATGTAATTAAAAACACCTCAGCACCACGTAATTCAAAACATCTCACCACCACGTAATTCAAAACATGTCACCACCACATAATGAAAAACGCCTCACCACCACGTAATTCAAAACACCTCACCACCACGTAATTCAAAACACCTCATGACCACGTAAATAAAAACAACTCACCACCACGTAATTCAAAACACCTCACCACCAAGTAATTCAAAACATGTCACCACCATGTAATTCAAAACACCTCACCACCACATAATTCAAAACATCTCACCACCACGTATTTAAAAACACCTCACCACCACGTAAATAAAAAAACCTCACCACCACATAATTAAAAACACCTCACCACCACGTAAATAAAAACTTCTCACCACCACGTAATTCAAAACATCTCACCACCACATAATTCAAAACATCTCACAACCACGTAATTAAAAACACCTCACCACCATGTAATTAAAAACACCTCAGCACCATGTAATTCAAAACATCTCACCACCACGTAATTCAAAACATCTCACCACCACATAATGAAAAACGCCTCACCACCACGTAATTAAAAATACCTCACCACCACGTAATTCAAAACACCTCACGACCACGTAAATCAAAACAACTCACCACCACGTAATTCAAAACACCTCACCACCAAGTAATTCAAAACATGTCACCACCTTGTAATTCAAAACACCTCACCACCACATAATTCAAAACATCTCACCACCACGTAATTAAAAACACCTCACCACCACATAAATAAAAACACCTCACCACCATGTAAATATAAACACCTCACCACCACGTAATTCAAAACATCTCACCACCATGTAATTAAAAATATCTCACCACCACATAATTTAAAAAACCTCACCACCACGCAATTAAAAACACCTCACCACCACGGAAATATAAACATCTCACCACCACATAATTCAAAACACCTCACCACCACATAATTTTATAAACCTCACCACCACGCAATTAAAAACACCTCACCACCACGGAAATATAAACACCTCACCACCACATAATTCAAAACACCTCACCACCACGTAATTCAAAACATCTCACCACCATGTAATTAAAAACACCTCACCACCACATAATGAAAAAATCCTCACCACCACGCAATTAAAAACACCTCACCACCATGTAAATAAAAACACCTCACCACCACGTAATTCAAAACACCTCACCACCACGTAATTCAAAACATCTCACCACCACATAATTCAAAACACCTCACCACCACATAAATATAAACACCTCACCACCACGTAAATAAAAACACCTCACCACCACGTAATTCAAAACATCTCACCACCACGTAATTCAAAACATCTCACAACCACAAAATTAAAAACACCTCACCACCCCGTAATTAAAAACACCTCAGCACCACGTAATTCAAAACATCTCACCACCACGTAATTCAAAACATCTCACCACCACATAATGAAAAACACCTCACCACCAGGTAATTAAAAATACCTCACCACCACGTAATGAAAAACACCTCAGCACCACGTAATTAAAAACACCTCAGCACCACGTAATTAAAAACACCTCACCACCATGTAATTCAAAACATCTCACCACCACGTAATTAAAAACACCTCACCACCACAAAATTAAAAGCACCTCACCACCACATAATTCAAAACACCTCACCGCCACATAATTCAAAACACCTCACCACCACATAATTCAAAACACCTCACCGCCACATAATTCAAAACACCTCACCACCACGTAATTCAAAACACCTCACCGCCACATAATTCAAAACACCTCACCACCACGTAATTCAAAACACCTCACCGCCACATAATTCAAAACACCTCACCACCAAGTAATTCAAAACACCTCACCACCATGAAAGTAAAAGCAGCTCACCACCACATGATTCAAAACACCTCACAGCCACGTTATGAAAAACACTTCACAACCACAGAAACTAAAGTTTGAGGGAGTACTTCAGTGACAACACAGACACTGCCCAGATATGTAGATATATCGATGGATGACTGTACCTGAGTTGCTGTTTTGTCATGGTTTACACCAATCATAATACAAACAATTATTTTGCACAATTGTATATGTAATAAACGTGACATGACATTTTATAAACAATTGAAGATTTGAGTTGAAATTATATATACTGGTGAGGTACCCGTGCTAGGCACGTGTTGGAGGCCAGAAGCAAACAGACAATGCAGAAGCGGCGAATGGTATAGCAGGAAACCAATATATTCCACATTCCTGTCGCACCTTCAGTCGCACGTCAGACATGGACAGCAAGTTCGTGTAGGACTTCCATGAAAAACGTATCTGTTGGCAAACAAACGGGTATGTTTGTTCCATACCCAGTCAATGGCGAATCTGCATATGGCGATCCGCAAATTCACGTTTCCAAAAAAGAAACCGTCACGGAATTTAGTCATAGACTTGAACTCGATATCTCTTTTTTCATTCCAAGCCATTTCATTCCATATTTCATTGGTCTTTCCCTCGCGGTCCCCATGTACTGTCTTTCCCTCGCGGTCCCCATGTACTGTCTTTCCCTCGCGGTCCCCATGTACTGTCTTTGTCTTTCCCTCGCGGTCCCCATATGCTGTTTTTGTCTTTCCCTCGCGGTCCCCATGTACTGTCTTTCCCTCGCGGTCCCCATGTACTGTCTTTCCCTCACGGTCCCCATGTACTGTCTTTGTCTTTCCCTCGTGGTCCCCATGTACTGTCTTTGTCTTTCCCTCGCGGTCCCTATGTGCTGTCTTTGTCTTTCCCTCGCGGTCCCCATGTGCTGTTTTTGTCTTTCCCTCGCGGTCCCCATGTACTGTCTTTCCCTCGCGGTCCCCATGTACTGTCTTTGTCTTTCCCTCGCGGTCCCCATGTGCTGTTTTTGTCTTTCCCTCGCGGTCCCCATGTACTGTCTTTGTCTTTCCCTCGCGGTCCCTATGTGCTGTCTTTGTCTTTCCCTCGCGGTCCCCATGTGCTGTCTTTGTCTTTCCCTCGTGGTCCCCATGTACTGTCTTTGTCTTTCCCTCGCGGTCCCCATGTGCTGTTTTTGTCTTTCCCTCGCGGTCCCCATGTACTGTCTTTCCCTCGCGGTCCCCATGTACTGTCTTTCCCTCGCGGTCCCCATGTACTGTCTTTGTCTTTCCCTCGCGGTCCCCATGTGCTGTTTTTGTCTTTCCCTCGCGGTCCCCATGTACTGTCTTTCCCTCGCGGTCCCCATGTGCTGTTTTTGTCTTTCCCTCGCGGTCCCCATGTACTCTCTTTGTCTTTCCCTCGCGGTCCCTATGTGCTGTCTTTGTCTTTCCCTCGCGGTCCCCATGTGCTGTTTTTGTCTTTCCCTCGCGGTCCCCATGTACTGTCTTTCCCTCGCGGTCCCCATGTACTGTCTTTGTCTTTCCCTCGCGGTTGTCAGCTCTTTCACGAGCCTCGATTCAGTATAGAAAAAAAAAAAAAAAAAAAAAAAAAAAAACAGCATAACTCCAATCACAAATGAAATAACATTAATATAAAAAATTAACTTTTTATAACATTTGTGACACAAACAAATATTTAAATCCTGATGTGAAGTTCCGTACGGTTGGGTGAATACAATTACGAATTCAAAATCGTAATTGTATTCACTCAATTCCAATCATCAATTGATACTTTAACAAAACGATTAACACGATTAACGTTTAACGATTTAACATTATGATTAAATGACGGTTGTATTTGGATTTTATCAAACCCACGCATTGCTGTCATCTGTCCACTTCCGCATTCGCGGCAGGTTCATAATTGTCATCCCAATCTAAACAGTATTTGTAGAATTTCAATAAAAGCCACATCACTGTTCATATCGGTAAATATTATTCCATCGTGTTTGGAAAAACTGGAAAATTGGAAAAGGAAAAATAATATAGCCTATTTTACTCCCAGGGATCCCAGGAATACCCACCCAAAATATCGTTGAGATCGGTTGAGCCGTTTTTGCGGTACCTTCGAAGGGACGGATGGACATTTGGTGAATTATAGAAAGAGATATATATATATATATATATATATATATATATATATATATATATATATATATATATATATATATATATATATATATATATATATATATATATATATATATATATATATATATATATATATATATATATATGTGTGTGTGTGTGTGTTTTTTTTTATATTACAAAATTATTATATATACTAGCAAGGTACCCATGCACATTTGGTAAGCGAGGGACAGCTGGTTCGTGAAAGACAGGTAAAAAATGGCGAATGGGAAACGATGAACCAATAAAGTCCACATTCCTGTGCCACCTTCTGTCTAACGTCTGGCATTGATAGCAGGTTCATGAATGACTTGCACAAAAACGTACCCGTCTCAATGATTCTATACCCAGCCAATGGTGAATTTGCATATGGCGAATCCGCGAATGTCATGGTTAGAAAGTAGAAACCCTCACGTCATTTCTTCATTCATATTGTTACGGCCCAGGGCTCGGGTCTACTACCAGGGGGTTAACCTCCGATCCCTCCTGAACTTACCGGACCTGAGGCTGCTGCACACGAATCATTTCGTACTTCGGCAGGTTGCGAACCAGCAACTAGGAGCGCCAATTGGTCTGTCACGTGATAGCAGGGTCCAATCGTCTGACACCATTTGCCTGTACCACACAACGGTTTCAATCGAGGAACGTACCCTCCGGCGGTGTACCACTTTTGTTCCTGGATGGAAATTTGAACGGCCGAGCAACCGTTGGTATCCACCGGGCTGATGCTAATTTTGTTACGGCCGATCGCTACTCTGGGTGCGAGAAATGGCGGATCAATGGAAGAATGGAAATTCACGGACAGAGGGAAAGGAAACGTTTAACGATTCGATTTATTTACAAATATGTACAGTGCAACTTAGCAAAAGGAAAGAAAAAGGGACAAGTGGCAGAAACGTAGCTTTATCTATGCCTTATGACGATTACTACAAATAAAGCACGTCAAGCAAGGGCGCCCAGCACACATTCACGGGGGTGGGGGAGGGGAAAACGAATGTCGAGATCCTGTTACCAAATGGTTACAATGTTACCCGATGTTTCTCCTCGAGACAACCTTTGCCTTGATGTCGCCACTGAGCACCACAAGCAGGTAGAAGCGATCCCCAGCATGAACTTGAGCAGGCAAAAAGCATCGGGGACTCTGCAGAGTGAGTGCAACGGGAACTGGGCCGGGAAGAGCCAGGGACATGTGGATAGTGAGCCAGGGACACGTGGAGAGTGAGCCAGTAGCACATGAAGAGAGAGCCAGTAACACGTGGAGAGTGAGCCAGGGACACATGGAGAGTGAGCCAGGGACACGTGGAGAGTGAGCCAGGGACACGTGGAGAGTGAGCCAGGGACACGTGGAGAGTGAGCCAGGGACACGTGAAGAGTGAGCCAGGGACACATGGAGAGTGAGCCAGTGACACGTGGAGAGGAAGCCAGTAACATGTAGAGAGTGAGCCAGTAACACGTGGAGAGTGGGCCAGTAACACGTGGAGAGTGAATCCGGGACACGTGGCGAGTGAGCCAGGGATACGTGGAGAATGAGCCAGTGACACGTGGAGAATGAGCCAGGGACATGTGGAGAGTGAGCCAAAGACATGTGGAGAGTCAGCCAGGGACACGTGGAGAGTGAGCCAGTAACACGTGAAGAGAGAGCCAGTAACACGTGGAGAGTGAGCCAGGGACACGTGGAGAGTGAGCGAGTAACACGTGGAGAGTGAGCCAGGGATACGTCGAGAGTGAGCCAGTGACACGTGGAGAGTGGGCCAGTAACACGTGGAGAGTGAATCCGGGACACGTGGCGAGTGAGCCAGGGATACGTGGAGAATGAGCCAGTGACACGTGGAGAATGAGCCAGGGACATGTGGAGAGTGAGCCAAAGACATGTGGAGAGTCAGCCAGGGACACGTGGAGAGTGAGCCAGGGACACGTGGAGAGTGAGCCAGGGACACGTGAAGAGTGAGCCAGGGACACATGGAGAGTGAGCCAGTGACACATGGAGAGTGAGCGAGTAACACGTGGAGAGTGAGCCAGGGATACGTCGAGAATGAGCCAGTGACACGTGGAGAATGAGCCAGGGACAGATGGAGAGTGAGCCAGTGACAAGCGGAGAGGGGGCCAGTGACATGTGGAGAGTGAGCCAGGGACACGTGGAGAGTGAGCCAGTGACACGTGGAGAGTGAGCCAGTGACACGTGGAAAGTGAGCCAGGGACAAGTGGAGAGTGAGCCAGTGACACTTGGAGAGTGAGCCAGTGACACGTGGAGGGTGAGCCAGTGACACGTGGAGAGTGAGTCATTGACACGTGGAGAGTGAGCCAGGGACACGTGGAGAGTGAGCCAGGGACAAGTGGAGAGTGAGCCAGTGACACGTTGAAAGTGAGCCAGGGACACGTGGAGAGTGAGCCAGTGACACGTGGAGAGTGGCCCAGTAACACATAGAGAGTGAGCATGTCATGCAGAGTAAGGAGTATGTGGTGGCCTCATGCAGAACAAAGAGTGTCCATTGCAGCCAGCAGAGAGTAGGTTAGTGCATTATCTTAGTATAATTCACCAAATGTCCATCCGTGTGTCTGTCCGTCTGTCTGTCTGTCTGTCTGTCTGTCCGTCCGTCCGTTCCCAGGTACCGCAAAAACGGCTGAACCAATCGTAACGAAATTTTGGGTGGGTAATCTTGTGACCCCCTGGAGTAAAATAGGCTATATTGTTTTTCCAATTTCAGCTTTGGTCTCCAGCATTTTCAGGTTTGGACTTCCGCCAAACGTTATTGTCCCGTGTACCTCCAAAACGGCTGCACCGATCGCAACGATACACCTCAATGTCCGTGGGATTCCCACGGGTGACCCCACTAGTATGTATATTGTAGTGCGGTGCTATGCGCACGACTTGTCTTGCCAATAAAGGAAGCAACAACGTATGTAACCACAAGCGTCTTTATTCCACGGCTCAAACTATAGCACTACAGTGCTCGGGGCTGTGAGCCCCGTGTATATCCCGAGGCCACGCCTACCCCTCGGGCGTGGCCGACACCCTCCTGGTGCGCGGAATGATGTCATTGCGCCAGCGAGCCATCGTGTCCACCACACGCGCCCCCCCCCCCCCCCCCCAGAATTCCCGCGCACCTGAAGGGTCAGTTTGCGGGGCAAATGGATGACCCGGCTGAAGCGCCCTCTGGCGGCTGGCGGCGTCTGGGATGCCGGGATGCCACCGGCTGCCCCTGGGATGGGTGCGGGACCGGGGGGCGGCGTGCCGGTGGGGTTGGGCGGTGCCGGGGGTCCGCCCACCGGGGGGCGGCCCCGACGCGAGGGCTGAGCCACTGGCGGGGGGTGGTCCACGTCGAGGTGGGCCGGTTTGAGGCGGTCCACGGACATGCGGTCAGGAGTACCGCCGATGTCCAGGGTGTAGTGCTTCGCCCCGGTCTCCAGCACGTGGAAGGGCCCGTCGTACGAGGGCCGCAGCGGTGTCCGGTGGGCGTCGTGTCAGATGAACACGTACTCCGCCGTTCGAAGCTCCGGGGCGACGTGCGTTGGCGGGCGCCCGTGGTGCGCCGTCGGCACCGGGGCGAACCTCTGGGCGGTCTCCTGCAGCGGGGAGCGCTGCTGCACTGCGGACCATGGTGCCGTGGAGTCGGGGAGGAACTCGCCCGGCACCCGCAGCGGTTGTCCGAAGACCAACTCCGCCGCGGATGCATGCAGATCGTCCTTGGGCGCCGTCCGGAGGCCCAGCAGGACCCAGGGGAGCCTGTCGACCCAGCCGCCGTCGCAGAGGGTGGCCCGGAGCACGGCCTTTAAGGAGCGGTGGAAACGCTCGCACAGGCCGTTGGCCTGGGGATGATAGGCCGTGGTATGGTGCAGCTGGACACCGCGCCCCCGCGCGACTGCCCCCCAGAGCTCTGAGGTGAACTGGGGACCGCAGTCGGACGAGATGTCTGAGGGGGCGCCGAACCAGGCAACCCAGGTGGCGATGAACGCCTGCGCGACGTCCGCCGCCGTCGTCACCGCCAAAGGCAAGGCCTCCGGCCACCGGCTGGTGCGGTCCACCATGGTGAGGACGTGGGTGAAACCCCGCGAGGGGGGCAGAGGTCCCACCAAGTCCACGTGAACGTGGTCGAACCGACGTTCGGGCACCGTAAACGGGGCCAACGGGGCCTGGGTGTGGCGGTGCACCTTCGCGCGCTGGCACGCGAGGCACGTCCTGGTCCAATCGCGGACGACCTTCCGGAGGTCATGCCAGACGAACTTGTTGGCGACCAGCCTCTGGGAGGCCTTCGTGCCTGGGTGGGACAGGCCGTGGATGGCGTCAAAAACCCGGCGCTGCCAGCCCGCGGGCACGATGGGGCGAGGCCGCCCGAGGGAGACGTCGCACAAGAGGGCCGTGCCCGCGCCGTCGAACGGCACCTCGGTGACGCGGAGGCCCGTGACGGCGGTCTGCAAGGCCTGGACATCGGGGTCGGTGGTATGGTCCGCCACCATCCGGGCATAGTCTATTCCGAGATGGACCGCGTGGGCGACGGACCGGGAAAGGCAATCCGCCACCGGGTTGTCCTTCCCCGCGACGTGCCAGATGTCCGTCGTGTACTCGGACACGGCCGAGAGGTGACGCTGCTGTCGGGCCGACCACGGCTCGGCGACCTTGGCCATCGCGAAGACCAGGGGCTTGTGGTCGACGAAGGCCGTGAACGAACGGCCCTCGAGCAGATGGCGAAAGTGCCTGACCGCCAGGTGAAGCCCGAGCAACTCGTGGTCGAAGGTACTGTACCGGCGTTCGTGCGGGCGAAGCTGTCCGCTGAAAAACGCCAGCGGTTGCCAAGCTCCACGCACCCATTGCTCGTGCACCGCACCCACCGCGTAGTCCGACGCGTCGGTGGTGAGGGCGATCGGTGCATCGGGCGCCGGGTGCGCGAGCATGGTGGTGTTAACCAGGGCGAGCTTCGCGCCCGTGAACGCCGCGTCCATCTGCTCGGTCCAAACGACGTCACCTTTGCCCGGCTTCCCCCGGAGGGCCTCGTGCAGGGGGCGCAGGAGCTTGGCGATGCGGGGCAGGAAACGGTGGTAAAAGTTCACCATGCCCAGGAACTCCTGGAGCCCCCTGATCGTGCGGGGGCGCAGATACCCCTTGACTGCCTCCACCTTTGCTGGTAAGGGGATGGCCCCGTGCCTGGTGACGCGGTGCCCCAAAAAGTCGATCTCGGCGACGCCGAACCGGCACTTGGCGGGGTTCACGATCAGGCCATGCTGGACCAGGCGTTAGAAGAGCGTGCGGAGATGGCGGAGGTGCTCTTCACGGGACGCGCTTGCGACGAGGATGTCGTCCAGGTAGACATAGACGAAATCCAGGTCGCGCAAGACGCTGTCCCATCAGACGTTGGAATGCCTGAGCCGCATTCTTCAAACCGAAGGGCATCCGAAGGAACTCGAAAAGGCCGAATGGCGTAATGACGGCCGTCTTCGGGATGTCCTCCGGCCGGACGGGGACCTGGTGGTAGCCGCGTATGAGGCCCACCTTCGAAAGCAGGACATTTTCGCCAACTGGGCGGAAAAGTCCTGGATGTGAGGGACCGGGTAACGGTCGGGGGTGGTGGCATCGTTGAGGCGGCGGTAGTCTCCGCACGGCCGCCATCCCCCGCCAGGCTTCGGCACGATGTGTAGCAGCGACGCCCAAGCACTCTTGGAGCGCCGCACGATGCCCAGCCGCTCCAGGGTAGCGAACTCCGCTCTCGCCACCACATGCTTCGTCGGTTCGAGGCGGCGGGCCCGGGCGTAGACCGGTGGCCCGACGGTGGGTATGTGATGTTCCACCCCGTGCTTGACGGCCACTGCCGAGAAGGTGGGCCGCGTGAGGGCCGGGAAGCTGGCGAGGAGGCGGGTGAACTCGTCCGCTGCCGGGAGCGTACAAACCAACCTCGCCGGGATCGGACCGCTCAGCAAGCCGCTTGGCGAGCCGCTCAGTGAGCCACTCAGGGAGCTGCCCAACGAACTGCTCAGCGTGCAAGCAAGCGAGCTGAACGTTTCCGCCTGGACGAGGCGCCTGTTCTTTACATCCACCAACAGCCCATTTGCACAGAGGAAATCGGCACCGAGCAATGCCATGGGCACGCTGGCGGTTACGAACATCCATTGAAAGCGTTGCCCTCCGAACCGCAGGGAGAGGCAGCGCTTCCCGAATGTGCGTATGGGCGTACTGTTGGCTGCAAGCAGCGCGGGGCCCCGGCCCGCGGCTCGCTTGTCGGATGTGGAGGCGGGGATAACGCTCACCTGTGCTCCCGTGTCGCAGAGGAAGCGACGCCCGGACAAGGTGTCCGTGACAAACAGGAGGCTGCCGGAATGGCCGACGCTCAGGGCCGCTACCGAGTGCCGGCTTTGTAGTTTCCCGACTTGCCGAACGAGCACGGCGGGCAACAATTCCTCGCCTTGTGGCCAAACCTGGCGTGGAAATGGCACCAGGTTTGCGGCGAAGGCAGAGGCCACGGTTTTCGCGGTGGTGGTGGGCGGGGCGTGGCGGCGGCCACGCGGTGTGCATCAGCCTCGAGATCCACGAGGTGTGGTGCATCAGCATCAGCGTCAGCCCCGGGATCCGCGACGGCCGCACCGAAGCTCGCCCGCGTGTCACACGCCGCGAAAAACCTGTCGGCCTCGACGGCCAGTGCACGGGGTTCCTTTATCTTGGAACCGGCCAACGCAAGGCGTACCTGGGCCGGTAGATGGCGTAAAAAGAGTGCCCGGAATAAAAAATCCGGTGCTTTGTCCCCCAGTAGCGACAGCATGTGGTCCATTCGGACCGATGGTCACGTGTCGCCGAGGTCGGGAAGGTCCAGGAGACGGTCGGCCCGTTCGTCCTCTGTGAGGCCGAACATGGCGATGAGGCGACGCTTGAGTGCCTCGTACCTGTGGTCGGCCGGTGGGTTCCGCAGGATGGACACGACTCGGGCGGCTGTGCCGGGCCCGAGGGCGGCGATGACGTGGAAATAGCGCGTCTCGTCCGCTGTTATGCCACGAAGCTGAAACTTGGCTTCGGCCTGCATAAACCATATCTCCGCCTGAGCTTCCCAAAACTCAGGGAGTTTCACCGCTACCGCGTTGCTGCTCGTCATGGCGCGTTGTGTAGGTCAGCGTCGGCTGCACTAGTCGGGGTCACCAATGTAGTGCGGTGCTATGCGCACGATTTGTCTTGCCAATAAAGGAAGCAACAACGTATGTAACCACAAGCGTCTTTATTCCACGGATCAAACTATAGCACTACAGTGCTCGGGGCTGTGAGCCCCGTGTATATCCCGAGGCCACGCCTACCCCTCGGGCGTGGCCGACACCCTCCTGGTGCGCGGAATGATGTCATCGCGCCAGCGAGCCATCGTGTCCGCCACAATATTTTATTTATTTATGCGATTGTTTATTTGTTTGTTTGTAACCAATTACTGCTTTGAGCTCCCAAGGTTAATCGTGACAAAACTTCCTACCATCAGATGTTTGACCACGATGCACTAAATAGGGCTTTTGAAGGGTCATTTGGCCCGTTGTTTCCGTGTTGCACTTCCTAGTTGTTTTCCGAACTTCATCTTCACTCCTTCGAATAAGTAAGTGATTTTAAAAAGGAACATTTTTCGGGAACATTAAAACGCGCACAACCCGCGGTCATACTTTACGTGAATGTACAACTCGTCTGTTTTCAAATGATCGACAACAAAATGATAATTATCGATCGCATTAATCTCCACGTACCGTAACAAAAAGTAATTTCACGAAACAGGATTGTATTGTTCGGCCATTGATGCAGCAAATTTGCGGAAAACAACTCGAGCGTTCCTTACACTCCCCGCGGTGTGTCACGGGTATTACGTCATCTTTATGTTGAAACGTAAGAACCTCTCGCGGGACAGGTGTCGGAATCAATAGTCAAATCACTCCACGAATCGGATTCTATTCCGCATCGCAATCAGCGCGTGATTACAGCAGAACTTGCTTGTATACGCTGGAAACGATCCTGAACGGCTAATAGGTGCAAAAATAAGCTCGACCATTATTCACCTCGTTGGAAACATTTCAGGACGTCGAGTTCGCGCAGCTGCCTGAAAAATGTCCCCTCCTCCTCCTCCTCCTCCTCACCCCCGCGCTCCCGCGCTCCTTTGCCCGAACATCCGAACATTCTTCCGCCGTGCGTAAAGCGCGCACTCGGGTCGCGGGAATCGATGTGTTGGGCCAGATACTCACAACACATTATGGTTTAAGTTTAATATAAGTTCAGTTTTACAACCTGCGAGATCGCCGTGCGAGGTACGACAGGTCATTGTGCGAGGTTCGACAGGTCATTGTGCGAGGTTCGACAGGTCATTGTGCGAGGTTCGACAGGTTAGACAGGTTAGACAGGTCATTGTGCGAGGTTCGAGAGGTTAGACAGGTTAGACAGGTCATTGTGCGAGGTTCGACAGGTTAGACAGGTTAGACAGGTCATTGTGCGAGGTTCGACAGATTAGACAGGTTAGACAGATCATCGTGCGAGGTTCGCCAGGTCATTGTGCGAGGTTCGACAAGTCATTGTGCGAGGTTCGCCAGGTCATTGTGCGAGGTTCGACAAGTCATTGTGCGAGGTTCGCCAGGTCATTGTGCGAGGTTCGCCAGGTCATTGTGCGAGGTTCGACAAGTCATTGTGCGAGGTTAGACAGGTCATTGTGTGAGGTTCGACATGTCGTTGTGTGAGGATCGCCAGGTCATTGTGCGAGGTTCGCCAGGTCATTGTGCGAGGTTCGACAAGTCATTGTGCGAGGTTAGACAGGTCATTGTGTGAGGTTCGACATGTCGTTGTGTGAGGATCGACAGGTCATTGTGCGAGGTTAGTCAGGTCATTGTATGAGGTTCGACAGGTCATTGTATGAGGATCGACAGGTCATTGCGTGAGGTTAGACAGGTCATTGTGCAAGGTTAGACAGGTCATTGTGCGAGGTTAGACAGGTCATTGTGCGAGGTTAGTCAGGTCATTGTGTGAGGTTAGACAGGTCATTGTGCAAGGTTAGACAGGTCATTGTGCGAGGTTAGACAGGTAATTGTGCGAGGTTAGACAGGTCATTGTGCGAGGTTAGACAGGTCATTGTATGAGGTTCGACAGGTCATTGTATGAGGATCGACAGGTCATTGCGTGAGGTTAGACAGGTCATTGTGCAAGGTTAGACAGGTCATTGTGCGAGGTTAGACAGGTCATTGTGCGAGGTTAGTCAGGTCATTGTGTGAGGTTAGACAGGTCATTGTGCAAGGTTAGACAGGTCATTGTGCGAGGTTAGACAGGTAATTGTGCGAGGTTAGACAGGTCATTGTGCGAGGTTAGACAGGTCATTGTATGAGGTTCGACAGGTCATTGTATGAGGATCGACAGGTCATTGCGCGAGGTTAGACAGGTCATTGTGCGAGGTTAGACAGGTCATTGTACGAGGTTAGACAGGTCATTGTGCGAGGTTAGTCAGGTCATTGTGTGAGGTTAGTCAGGTCATTGTATGAGGTTCGACAGGTCATTGTGTGTTGTTCGACAGGTCGCCATACGAGGTTCGACAGATTAACGTGTGAGGTTCGACAAGTCATTGTGTGAGGTTCGACAGGTTAACATGTGAGGCTCGACAGGTCATTTGTGAGGTTAGACAGGTCATTGTGCGAAGTTCGACAGGTTAGACAGGTCATTGTGCGAGGTTCGCCAGCTCATTGTGCGAGGTTCGATAAGTCATTGTGCGAGGTTCGCCAGGTCATTGTATGAGGTTCGACAGGTCATTGTATGAGGTTCGACAGGTCATTGTGTGAGGTTAGACAAGTCATTGTGTGAGGTTAGACAGGTCATTGTGTGAGGTTAGACAGGTCGCTGTACGAGATTCGACAGGTTAACGTGTGAGGTTCGACAGGTCATTGTGTGAAGTTCGACAGGTCATTGTGTGAGGTTCGACAGGTTAACATGTGAGGGTTGACAGGTCATTGTGTGAGGTTCGACAGGTTAACGTGTGAGGTTTAACAGGTCATTGTGTGAGGTTCGACAGGTTAACGTGTGAGGTTTAACAGGTCATTGTGTGAGGTTCGACAGGTTAACGTGTGAGGTTTGACGGGTCATTGTGTGAGGTTCGACAGGTTAACGTGTGAGGTTTGACAGGTCATCGTGTGAGGTTTGACAGGTCATCGTGAGAGGTTCGACAGGTCATTGTGTGAGGTTCGACAGGTTAACGTGTGAGGTTTGACAGGTCATCGTGTGAGGTTCGACAGGTTAACGTGTGAGGGTTGACAGGTCATTGTGTGAGGTTCGACAGGTTAACATGTGAGGGTTGACAGGTCATTGTGTGAGGTTCGACAGGTTAACATGTGAGGTTCGACAGGTCATTGTGTGAGGTTCGACAGGTTAACATGTGAGGGTTGACAGGTCATTGTGTGAGGTTCGACAGGTTAACGTGTGAGGTTTAACAGGTCATTGTGTGAGGTTCGACAGGTTAACGTGTGAGGTTTAACAGGTCATTGTGTGAGGTTCGACAGGTTAACGTGTGAGGTTTGACGGGTCATTGTGTGAGGTTCGACAGGTTAACGTGTGAGGTTTGACAGGTCATCGTGTGAGGTTTGACAGGTCATCGTGAGAGGTTCGACAGGTCATTGTGTGAGGTTCGACAGGTTAACGTGTGAGGTTTGACAGGTCATCGTGTAAGGTTCGACAGGTTAACGTGTGAGGGTTGACAGGTCATTGTGTGAGGTTCGACAGGTTAACGTGTGAGGTTTGACAGGTCATTGTGTGAGGTTCGACAGGTTAACGTGTGAGGTTTGACAGGTCATTGTGTGAGGTTCGACAGGTTAACGTGTGAGGTTTGACGGGTCATTGTGTGAGGTTCGACAGGTTAACGTGTGAGGTTTGACAGGTCATCGTGTGAGGTTCGACAGGTTAACGTGTGAGGTTTGACAGGTCATTGTGTGAGGTTCGACAGGTTAACGTGTGAGGTTTGACGGGTCATTGTGTGAGGTTCGACAGGTTAACGTGTGAGGTTTGACAGGTCATTGTGTGAGGTTCGACAGGTCATCGTGTGAGGTTCGACAGGTTAACGTGTGAGGTTTGACAGGTTATCGTGTGAGGTTCGACAGGTTAACGTGTGAGGTTTGACAGGTCATCGTGTGAGGTTCGACAGGTTAACGTGTGAGGTTTGACAGGTCATTGTGTGAGGTTCGACAGGTTAACGTGTGAGGTTTGACGGGTCATTGTGTGAGGTTCGACAGGTTAACGTGTGAGGTTTGACAGGTCATTGTGTGAGGTTCGACAGGTTAACGTGTGAGGTTTGACGGGTCATTGTGTGAGGTTCGTCAGGTTTAAGTGCGAAGTTCCACAGGTCGCTGTGAGAGGTTTGACAGGTCAGTGTGAGGTTCGACAGGTCAGTGTGAGGTTCGACAGGTCAGTGTGAGGTCCGACAGGTCAGTGTGAGGTTCGACAGGTCAGTGTGAGGTTCGACAGGTCACCATATGAGGTTGACGGTCTGGACATCTCCGAACCACTTTCCCTCGGAGCTCCATCTATAAAACGTTTTTAATTCTCTCGAAGTTTCTCGAAAAGTTTTCACGAAGAAAATACGCAAAAGTCACTCGATTAGAGATTATCGTATCGTCATCTGACGAATACCGCCAAGTATCAGTATCGCAAACACTCAAGTCACTCCCGTAGTCACAGCACTACCTTCTCCACATTTCCAAGAAGTTTGTTTAAGTTGAGGAAGTACATCAAGTGCGTTTTGGGAATTTTTAACAGGCGAGTGCTCGCTTTTCATGGAAGCAGTTATACGTTCGGGGTCCCCGGACCCCCTCGCACCCCCACCCCCGTACACGGAGTACTTCCACATCTCTCAAACACCTCGGGATTACATAAACCCGATATGTACAACAAGGCTGCCCGGGTGAAGCCTGCTGAGATATTAGAGGGGATATTTCGGGCGCTAACCGTGTACACGTTCACCATGGTATAATAGATCACTTGTTATTCAAGTGTGAGCGTTATACCGAGGACGTGTAAACCCAACAAGCGAGTGTAGTGTTCCGATGTACCGAATCCATGGTATGTAAATAAATCAAGAGGACGCTGCGAAATTCGGGTCATGAATGTAACACCGAGCGCACAGCACGTGGGATGGGGACACGGGACGAGCAGTTCTTTCATACATTTCCCAATAGCCTCGACTTTATTGTTTCAAGTATAACATTTAATAAACTTTAAAACTTCCCAAAGAAAAATCCCAATTTTTTTGGTTGAAAAAAATTCCAATTTTTTTGTTTGAAAAAATTCCAATTTTTTTGTTTGAAAAAAATTCCAATTTTTTTGTTTGAAAAAAATCTCAATTTTTTTGTTTGAAAAAAATGTCCAATGTTTTTGTTTGAAAAAAATCCCAATTTTTTTGTTTGAAAAAAATTCCAATGTTTTTGTTTGAAAGAAAATCCCAATTTTTTTGTTTGAAAAAAATTCCAATGTTTTTGTTTGAAAAAAATCCCAATTTTTTTGTTTGAAAAAAATCCCAATTTTTTTGTTTGAGAAAAACAAACATTCGGCTTTTGGAGGACCGCGGGATTGTGTGCGCGTTTCAGGTCATGTCGCAGGGATGTAATGAAACAATAACCTGTCTTATGCGGCCATAGCTTCCGTCAAGCAAACCTGACTCGTGCACATGTGTAAGGTGAATCAAAGGGTATACATATTCGAGGATACTTTGCCGATCACTCTTCTGGGGGATCAATAACTAGACTATGGTAAGTGTATCGATCATGGTCCATATGATTCGACAGCGTTACATTCAAAAGTAACATGGAGTTGTTGTCAGAGTAAGGCATTTTGTGACACGTGACGCTGACGAGGTCGCGTATGTAATTTATAATCAAGGTAAAAATGGTATGTGAAAACACCTCTTGTTTGTGGGTGCGGCCATGTGAGGCCTTCCCAACACAAATGGCACATGTGTCAGACATGTGCAGAAAGGTTGTTACGGTCGCTCTGACTGGTGTGTAGAAGCCATGGTGATGTAGTGTACTGTGGATCCCGGAAGCAGACCATGGATTTATTTTTATTGGGGCTGCCCCGTGGGTGGGAAGTCACGGAGGATGACTCCACCCAGAAGGAGAAAGAGGAGCAGAGAGAGCACGGACACACTGGAGAGCTCCCAGCGGGCACGATGATGAGTGTGAAGAAGCAGGGAGGACCGAGACCAGGAAGAAAGGCCTTGAAAGGAGAGAAAGGACACACCAGAGAGCTCCTGGCATGCAAGAGGATGAATGTGAAGATGAAGTGTCAAGAGGGTCACGAGAGCTGGTGCAGGCTACACATCCCAAGGTACTCGTCGCTGGCAACCATCATGGCAGGCTTGTGTCATCTTTGGCTTACTTCATAGCTCGCTGTCATCATCTTGATCCTGCATCGTAAACGGGCTGCAGGGAGTCCTGCAAATACACGACTCATAGACAAAGGGAAGTCCTCACCTGCAGTTTTAATGGTTGTACAACTGTGATCTGCAATGCCTTTTGTGGATTAGGTTTTATTTATTTATCATATCCTTGTATACAAGTTTGCGCATTCCCTTCTCCCTTTTTGTGTCTGTTGCTTCGCTTGGACTGTTCCAACTGCTCGTCCCATCCACCTTTTCCCTCATATTCATTATACAGTCACGTGCAGAAGTAAGTGCACCCCATGTAAAGTTTGGACTTTTTCAACATATTTCAACATACAGCTATTTGATCTTCATTTCAACAATATTGACAGATAAAGGTGATATAATGTAACAAATATCATGAAACATTTACATTTTGTAGTCCATTGTATAATTTAAATAAACATAAATGCAAATTTCACATGAGGAAAAAGTAAGTACACCCTTGGCTCTCATAGGTGGCATTGCCCCCTTTGGCAGATATCAACCTCAAGTAGGCGTTTCTTATAACTGTCAACCAGTCTCTGACATCGACTGGGAGAAATTTTTGCCCACTCCTCCATGCAGAATTCTTTCAGCTGTGCGATGTTTGAGGGGTTTCTTGCATGCACAGCTCGTTTCAAATCCCCCCACAACATCTCGATGGGATTTAGATCCGGGCTTTGACTTGGCCATTCCAGAACCCTCCATTTCATTCTTTTCAGCCTTTCCTTGGTGCATTTACTGGTATGTTTAGGGTCATTGTCGTGTTACAAAGTCCACCTTCGGTTGAGCTTCAACTTTCCAACAGATAGCTGCACATTATAATCCTCAAGCATCCTCTGGTACAATTAAGAATTCATAGTGGATTATATGATGGTGAGCTGCCCAGGCCCTGATGCAGCAAAGCTGCCCCAAGCCATAATATTTCCACCACCATGCTTTTCAGTTGGTACCAGGTTCTTGTGGTCAAATGCTGTCTTTCGTTTTCGCCAAACATGTCTTCTGGTACTGTGGCCAAATAGCTCTACCTTTGACTCATCTGTCCAGAGCACATTGTTCCAGAAGTGCTGGTCTTTCCCTCGGTTTTCATTGGAAACTTTAGTCTTGCCCTGATGTTCTTTCTGGACAGCAAAGGTTTCCTCCTGGCACACCTCCCATGAAGATCAAATTTGTGCAGCCTCTTTCTAATGGTAGACTCGTGCACTTTGACATCAGCAGTGGCAAGAGCTACCTGTAGGTCCCGTGATGACATTCTGGGGTTCTTAGAGACTTCTTTCAGCATCTTGCGGTCTGCTCTCGGGCTGAACTTGCTGGGGCGGCCTGGCCTGAACAAGTTGGCAGTTGTTTGGAATCTTCTTCACTTGTAGATGATCTTCCGGACAGTCGAATGATTGAATTCAAATTGTTTGGAGATCTTTTAAAATCCCTTCCCAGACTCGTAGGCATCTATAACCTTCTTTCTGAAGGCCTCAGAGAGCTCTTTTGATCTAGGCATGGTGGTGCCGCACACTTCAACAACAAAGAGCAAACCAAACTAAATGTCTGAGGTTTAAATAAGGCAGGTTCCTCCAATATCCTCTCTAACAATGTTCTAATTATTTGCACCTGAGCTGGTGCACCTGATTCTAATTTTAGGTATTTGAAGTAGTGATAAATGTAGGGGTGTACTTACTTTTTCCACATGCAAAATTTGCATTTATGTTTATTTAAATTATACAATGGACTACAAAATGTAAATGTTTCATGATATTTGTTATATTATATCACCTTTATCTATCAATATTGTTGAAGTGAAGATCAAATAGCTTTGTGTTGAAATATGTTGAAAAAGTCAAAACTTTACATGGGGTGTACTTTCTTTTTCACGTGACTATAGTAACCCTTTAAAATGTAAGAAACCGTGTTCAAGCCATTTGCCTCCTGTCCGTGTGCCATCAATTACGGTTTATTTGGGTGACCTTGGGGAATGGTAAAGAGTAATAATTGAACACAGTGCAGGAAAAGATAGAAAACGTTTGGCCATTTCCTGGGACAAAGGCACCCGTCACTGAGGCATATCACATTAGTGAACCTCAGACGTGACAATAACAACCGCAGATGCATTCAACTTGTTGAGAGCCAACTCTTCTGTTTTTGAACATTTTTTTTCTTTGATCCAATATGGCTGCCAGACCACTTGAGCGATGACATCATAAATTTATATTCTCTAATATAATTGTTGCATAGATCACGCTCAATACATTTCAAACTGATCAGACTAAGCGTTGTCCCTGTCGAATTATGACGTCCTAATTATGGCACCAATGATGTCACCATTACCAACACCTATTCCCCATATGAAGTTCTTTACAATGAGCCACGTTTCAATTTTTTCCATGCAGCGGTTTTGGAGATATATAGGTGCAACATTTTTCGGTTTTTCCAAGATGGCGCCTGTACCACATGACCTATTACATCATGATTATCATTAAAATATTCTAAAGGAGGAGGCGCTCCTATGGTGAAAATTTCATGTCCATCAGACGAACAGTTGCTGAAATTTTAAAAATAATTATCGGACGGATAAGTGTTGTATTTGTCGAATCATGACGTCATAACAAAGGCACTGATGACATCATCATTAATATAATCTTATTCCTCATGAGTAGTTGACAATGAGCCAGGTCTCAATTTTTTCCATGGAGTGCTTTCAGAGATATAGAGGTGTGAAGTTTTTCCAAGATGGCTCCTGTACCACGTGACCTATGACGTCATAATAATCATTAAAATATTCTACAGGAGGAGGCCCTCCTATGGTGAAAATTTCATGTCAATCGGACCAACGGTTGCCGAGAAAATGAATTTTTTAAATGCAGACACGGCATACGTGCAGCACACGTACGGCACATGGCACACGCACGCACATGAATGCTTAACCGCATTTTCACTTCGCGAGCACAGAGGAATTACATACAGGATGTTTCAAAAAGATTGATACAACTTTGACTTCCTGCCATTTCTCTGTTTTTTGACCTATACAGTTTTACTTTTCAGGGGTTGGTGGTGTTATCGTGGTATTTTTTCCCTGGGATTTCTCATCTCCGTAGCTTAACTATGCCATTGACAGTGGAGCAGAAGACAAAAGTGGTGGCTCTGTGGTATGAGACTAAATCATATGTAGACATCCGCCGGAGGTTCTGCTGGGAATACGACCTCAGAACACGTGATGGACACACAAATTGTGCCATTAAACGTATTGTGAAACATTTTGAGCACAAGGGTACAGTGCACAACCAGAGCGAGGGCAACAGTGGCAGGCCAGCATCACTCACCAAGAGCCAAGCCAACATCGACACCGTGCGGGATTCTGCAGTGGACAGTCCCAAGAAGTCCCACCACCGGCGCTCCCAGGAGCTGGGCATCAAACCAACATCAGTCTGGCGTATCCTCACTAAGGAACTGAAGTTTTTTCCATACATCATCTCTATGAGGCATAAACTGAGTCAAGATGACATGAGAAGGAGACTTGATATGTGCAATTGGCTTGATATGTGAAAATGAAAGCTGTAAAAACAAAAAGTGGAAAAAAAGTCAAGGGGTGTGAATACTTTATGAAGGCACTCCACATCTTCTCATATATAAAGCTCTTTCTAACCACTGACTCATGCACTGATATAAATGTTAATTTATTTCTAGGTGGCATAGAATGCTAAACGTTTGCATACTGATTCAACTCAAACCCAATACCCCAAGAAAAATTCCATAACCAAAAATATCCACGAATAACAGTCGGCCGGTGCAGACTCTGTCTGCTCACTGCTGGTAGACAATGGAGCTAACACTGGAACTGGTTGCTAGGCAATGGTAACAAGTGCTGCTTCTGCCTGTTATTTTTATAACTTTTGCTGGATTTGCATTAAAGATTAATATAGCTGTAAACTTTTAAATAAAGAGTTTATTCTAATCACTAATTCGTGATTTCCTTGAGTTATTTATCTGTTTGCATAATTCAACAACAATGGGCTTTTAAAACAGTCGAAGGGGACCAACCGGACTTTATCCATCAGAAAGGAAGAAATTATAAGTGATTCCTTGTGTATGTCTCTGATCTATGATGTGCTTAAGTATTGATATGTATTAAATAGTGTTAATCTATCTATAATTCCACTAATCTCTGTGTGTATGTGTGTGTATGTATGCGACAACGATTTCTCGACAACTACCGGTCCGATATACTTGAAACTTGCCAGTTATATTGCTGGGGACCCGAGGATGTGCCTTTTCAAGGTTTGAAATTAATCGGACAAGTACTTACCGAGCTATGGCGATTTAGCCGTTCGCCGTTCGCTTTGGCGTTGCGAATGGACCAAACCATTCCATGTAAATAGAGGGGGGGGGGGGTTCTGTGGTCGTTGCGAATGGACCAAACCATTCATGTAAATAGAGGGGGGGGTTCTGTGGTCGTTACTGCCACGTGGTTTCAAAGTTTTTTTTTGTTGTTGTTGTTTGCACGCATGATTTTTTGCACCCACGTACGGGCA
>NC_136273.1:89041493-89043993 GCF_964187855.1 Myxine glutinosa | reverse complement strand
ATAACTCGTAGCCAAGCTATGTCGACCAGGGAAGTGAGAGTTCAACCTGATCATGTTGACAGTCACGTGGGTGGCGAGGTGAGCGACGCAAGCAGCCTTGACCCGGGCACTCAACCCGAGATGTTAGGAAGCGATCCCATCATGACCAAATGCATGCGTTCGCCCTTCTGGACCGGGCTGACTCCGGTTCAACAACTTGACATGTATAACAGGGAGAATGACAGAGCAGAGACAGCAGCAGAGAGAGAGCATGCGGCAGCAGAGAGAGAGCGTGCGGCAGCAGCAGAGGGAGAGCGTGCGGCAGCAGCGAGAGAGCATGCGGCAGCAGAGAGAGAGCGTGCGGCGGCAGCAGAGAGAGAGCATGCGGCAGCAGAAGCTGAACGCGTCAGAGAGCATGAGTTGCGAATGTTGACTGAACGACTGCGGGCAGAGGGGTCTGCTGCAAGAGTCCCGGAAACTGGTCATGTTCGTTTGCCGGACTGGACGGGAGACACGAAGCCAGAAGCGTATCTGGAGATGGCGGAGAAGTTGTTGGCTGCCGGTGGCATTGATGAGAGCTTGTGGGTCGGCCATCTTGTGAGCCATCTATCTGAGAAGGCGAGGGAGGTATATGCGAGGATGGCAACCGAGGACGCAAACAAATACAGGGCATTGAAGGCCGAGATTTTGAATGCCTATGCGGTGTCCGCATGTATTTATAGGAGAAATTTTTTCAGCTGGACTCGTGAGTCCAGTCAAACCTATGAGGAACATTCGCGGGCCTTGTTGGAACAGCTGCAGAGATGGTTCAAGGGGAGCAAGGTTGAGTTACCTCAAGCGGTTGCGGAACTCCTGGTGCGTTACCGTATCGATCAACAGCTTCCGCCTGACTTAGCATTGTTTCTTGTCGACAAAGACACTGTTTCCTTGGCAGACTGCGTCAACCTTATTGATAAACATGTTTTGGCGTGCAAAATGCTGCAAGTCACGCAGTCGCTTCGTAAGACGGAGGAGTCTGCGATCAAGACCGCCCCCCGTCTGCCCGGCGGCTGGATCGAGGGGAAGGGTTCTCCGATGACCTCCACTGGGGGCGCTCGCGAGCCGCAGACCAGGGCAGGGCCCTGGTGCGATTTCTGCAAACGCGTGGGGCACGGTGAAAACCGCTGTTTCTCTAATCCCGCCAGTCCGGCCTACCGAGGCAACCCTCCTGTTAAGTCGGAGGGAGATCAGTGGAACTCATCCGCCGGGCCCTCGCACACGACGGTGGCATCGGTGACCGAGGTCACTGCCACCGGGGCTAATTCCATTCATCCACTGCATCAGGAGTATTCAGGGACAGCCTTAGTGGGTGGCCCCGATTCGATGCTGAAGTTTGAGACCAAATACCTTCGGGATACTGGGGCGACACGGTGTGTTCTCCGGGTGGGGGTAGTTCCGGCCTCTCAGATGCGTTATACCGGCGAGTATACCCTCCTTCGGGGCATTGACCGGGTTCTTGGCCGGTACCCCCTTGCCCTCCTCGAGGTCCGGAGTGACATTTTTAAGGGTCCAGTGACCTGTGTGGTAGTACCCTACTACCCTATACCCGGGGTCTCCTTGCTGATTGGCAATGATGCCATAGCCAGGGAGGAGTCATTGACTCTGACCTGTGGGGGGGTCCCTAGAGCCCAGAGTAAACAGGCGGAGAGAGTGGCGGAGTCAGACATATCTTCACTCTGGCCCGAGGAGCCTAGCGCCTCGACTCCAGTTTCCGACGGTGACGTTGCGTCAGCTGAAGTCCACCCGAGCCTCCCGTCAAGCCAACCTCAGGTGCCGTGCTCCTCAGGGACCGCTCCCGCCATGTCGCGATTCAGCAGGAACGCTAATGCTAAGGTATATGTGGGAAACCTGGGCAATGGAGCAGCGAGAGCCGAGCTAGGGAGGGTCTTCGGGCATTACGGACCACTCCGCAACGTATGGGTTGCTCGGAACCCACCTGGATTCGCAGTTGTTGAGTTTGAAGATCCACGAGATGCTGAAGATTCGGTCAGAGCCCTTGATGGAAGGTTAATTTGCGGATCGCGGGTGTGCGTCGAGATGTCGAATGGCATGTCGCGGCGGCCTCGTTTCAGACGCCCTTTGGTCCGCAGGCCGTTCGACCCGAAAGATCGATGTTACCAGTGCGGTGAAAGGGGTCATTACGCATATGACTGTCGTTCTCGACACCGGAGGAGAACCCGCCGCTCTAGGTCTCGGTCCGTTTCCCTCCTGTAAATGTTTCCCCACCTTGAGTTGGCTCCCTTGTTTCTCTATTGTGCTTTGGGTGAAGTGTAACTCTTGTGGGGTAGATGTTAATGGGGTGTATGGTGTTTAATATTGTGTGTGAAAAAAAAACAAAACTGGTTCATTGTTTACCCTGTTAACGCCTGTTAATTGCCTGTTGCGTTAATAAGTGCGTTATTGTTGCGTTATTGTGTTGCGCCATTGCGTTGCGTTGTATTGTTGCGTTGTTTCGTTATTGTTGTTAACAAGTGTTAGTAAT